>NW_027070326.1:158277-223079 GCF_002906115.3 Quercus suber
TGGTGAGTTGGGTTAGGTTACAAATTTTTTTTTGACAACGGGTCGAGTTGAGTTCAGGTCATAAAATTCCAAACTCGCCAAACTTGACCTAACCCACTCATATATTTAATAAATATATATATATATATATATATATTACATATATTATATAATTAATAATTTTTTTTAAATAACCAGCTCTTCGTATCCTATATAAAAGCCAATTAATTCACACAAATCCTAGTAAATTACTATTGTTGTTTAGTCATTAGTATTGTTTGCCTTTAAGGAGTTACATTGATACTAATCTTTAGGTTTTTTTTAATATATTTATATTTTTTTTACTTAATTTAATAATAATAATAATAAATTGTTGAGTTCAACCCTCTCATGCACATCCGTATAAGCGACTTTTGCCAAAGTCAATAATATCAAAACATTCCATCACTTTGCCATAATTGTTTTTCTATGTGACAAGATGTGGTTGACCGCTTTATCAATTACATGGACTTTTATTATTTTTTTCATTCATTTAAAGTCTATCACATAAATTAAATTTTACAAATTGAAGTGTATATGAAAGGACACGGTTCAAGAATTTTTTTTTTTTTTTTCTCACCCTTTGCTTGATTTCGGCCTTCAAATTTTTCTTTGTTTCCTTTTTTTTTCCCGCTGAACATTAGTGATAAAATTTTCAATTCTATTTGTGATGTTCTAAAATTATTATGAAGATTTGAACATATTCAATTGGGAATTAGAGAAAGTTCGAATAATATGAGAAAATAAAATCAGAACAATAAACACAAAGAGTGAAAACAAGCCGAGTTTGATCTTTTTTTGCATGAAGCCAAGTAATTTCCAATATAAACCATGCAACACAATTGCCATAAGCTTGAGCGCACCATGGAGTAATATAATCTCAAATTCAACAAGTGTATTTGATCTGATGAGGAGGAGGAAGAACAAGATGAAGAAGGGGTTAAACGGAATAGCGTCAAGGTATTAAACGTTATCATTTTTTTTTTTCAAAGATAACTGAAATAGTGATCTTAAAATATATGAACTTATATGATTCTATTACACTATATCTCAATGTATGCGATGATTTAATTAAGTAAATAACTCTATTTATTTACTATTTCTTAATTTTAAATATTAATTGATATAAGTGGAACAACATTATTTCAAATACATACTTGAAATGCAAGTTGGTGATACAATAGAAATTGCAAATTGTGTAGTGTTTGACAAAAAAGCAGAGGAGTTAATTTTATGCAATTCTCCAATATGGAAGACGACGTACGAATGGTTGAAACATTTTATTTGTCTAATTGGATTAAACTAATTATGTTAGATTGAAAACTAATGTTTTGCCCTTCGAGACTATATAAAATAATTAAATGAAATAAGATTTTTCCATGTTTAAATTTATAGATAAACATTTTATCCGCTTAGTACGTTTGCACATATAAAAATGCAATAATTGCAAATTGTATCTCTCCAAGAAATATATCTTCAAAACCTCCTCTCTTTTTTCTTTTTCTTTTTCTTTTTTTGAGAAGACTAAGTATTTATAATACACACATGGAGAGAGGGGAGAAGGTCCTAAAGAAACTAACAATGGTATATATCTGAAAGAGTCTAACTAACTCTTGAAAATACACCAAGTCTTATCTCGTCCATATGGGTCGTCCGTGAGAAAAGAATGGAAAGATGGGATGCGTGAAGCATGCTCGTCCCCAATGACCTCGTTCGTCCTTAATAAAGGACGGACGAGTTCATTAGACCTTGAGCATATTGAGCTTTTGACTACTCAAATTTCCACCGGGCGTAAGGGACGAGTTGCACCATTATGAGCCAAGTCCTCCACTAACCGTTATGGAACACAAGTCCAAATAAGGTAACTTCTATTGCAGTTATGGAAGTTACCTTCGAATCTGCTAAACTCCTCGACAATAGGAACAATTATTAAACAAGCAACCGTTTCATGTACGCTATATAAGCATCCCTTTGCGAAGAGGTAATTCATTTAGACACTTCCACAAAAAATTGGGATTTTAGAAATACTGACTTTACCATCGGAGGAATCTTGGCTGGTCTTCCCCGGTTGCCTCTGATTTTGTGTTTACTTTTTTAGGATTACCAAGTGCTCTTTGATCATTGATACCCGAAACATTCAGCCTACTGATTCCTGTGATCATCATTAAGTATTTATAACACACACACACAGAGGAGAAAATGTCTTAAAGAAATCGACAATGGTGTATATTTAAAAAAGCCTAACTCTTGTATATCCAAAACCTCCTTATTGTAGTTTAGTAAAGCTTGACCTATTTATTGCTGAGTATGGAGTTGGTGCAAAATTTTGTAACTCTAAATAAATAAGTGCATTATTTACTATAAAAGCTTCTTAACAAGCCAATGTTTTAAAACCCGAACAGTCTAAATAAAAAAATAAAAAATAAATAAAAAAAAGGAGATATTTACATTTTTTTAGGTCGAATCGGGGTCCAAACTGAGATCAAACATTGATGATGTCGAAGTGATGACCATGAAACACTCTCAAATTAGGGATTTTATTAGTATTCGGCATCGGAGTGATGACGATGAAACTGAGAGAAAACCTTACAAGTTTGATAAACCCGGCAAAATCATTATTTGAATATTTTCACTGTGGTTAATTTATTTAAATTAAATCAAAATACAAGACTATAAGTCATGCTTATTGTTCCTAAGAGTAAGACTTCGTTAACTTAGTTTGCATTTTTAGTGTTGTGTAATTATTGGTTTTACTGTTGTTGAACAATGTGTTTAAGCTTTATGTGTGTGGTTTTCGTTGTGTTAAAAAATGTAGGATGATTGGTGAAATTGGATTGAAACAATTTGAATTCTTACACTCTGCTGAATCTCTCACTATCACTATCACGCCAATTCGTTGGTCAGTGATCAGTAATAACTAGTAATAGGAAGACCTTGTGGCGGCCAACATTCAAAGACAGAGGGCAGGAGACAATGATCGAGCAAAGGGTAGTTTGAGTGGTGCTGGTAATTGGTGGTAGTGGGGTTTAATTTAGTGATCAAGATAGATGGTATTGGCATCATAGAAGAGATAAAAGGACTATCAGTGGTGGGATGAAAGCTCATGCTGTGGGGTTGTTTGATTCACTTATTTATTTAGAATATGTATTTGAACATTTTTCTAACATCAACAATGAGTATAGTGCTTTTTAGGACACTTATTGTAGGCTAGCTCAATAGACTTGAAAGATGTGTCATAAACTTGGAGGTCTCAAGTTTCATTTACAACATTATCGGGACATATTTTTGGGGGGTGTTTGTTAGGTTAAAAATGGAATAATTTAGACAAAGAATTGTAATATTCAATCATTTTATTTATTTTTTTCCTTTTGGTTTTGAGGCATTTTACACTATCATTTTCTACAACAAAATTTAAATATATAAACAATTAATCATAGTTAGCTCAAAATCCATACCGAATTTCTTTTAGGCTGCCACCTAACAAATTTTGATAATTGTTTTTGTTTATTTACTTTATTAGTTTGAAACCTTTGTTTTTGTCTAGCTTTGTTAGTATAAAAACTTAAATGTGGTTTATAATTATTTAGATGACGACAGAACCTAGAAAAAGATTTGTGAGTTTTGTGTTGGTAATGAGGCGGATTTGGGATAGTAAATCCAAACTAATCGTAGAATGACCTGAATTTAGTTTTGGTAACAAGTTTTTCTGTATTGATTTGACTTCTAAGACGAGTCTCTACATAGATGAATTCAATATTCTGAAACCATGTCCGTTGAAGTAAATTTTGTGTATCATGAACCATGTGCCTGCATATTCCCAAATTATAAGCAAATTCAACTCCTGAGTAGGAGCAAAACTACTTTGAAATTGATGAAAGTTAACCCTTTGCAATGCAAAAGTTAAAAAAATAAAAATCTGTGATGCATCATTTGATGACAAAGTTGGAGGCATTTCGTTGCTATAACAAGTTAATATTGTGCATTCACAATCAAATAAAATACATCCAAGACACACTGCCAAACCTTAATTAGAAAGAAAAATTAATGCAAAAACTTGTGTGCTGTAGACAACTAAAAGGACAATCTGATCACCACACTTTTGAAGGTACACTTAATTGTTACAGAATTCATATTGGAGATAATTGTGCCAAAACATATATAATTTCACTTTATTAAAGCATCAACTGTAATTTAAAAGGAAAAATAAAAGAATTTGATTTTTTTTCCTTTCATGGCTATGCACAAATGTTCTTGCATACTAAAAAAGCAATACCCTACTTCTCACAAACTGAACAAAAAAATTTAAGCACCTACTTCAATCATAGAAATATGATGGCCTTCAACTCCGTGATAACTGCTAAAAACCAAAAATAGTTTACATGGAGAGGATCAGAATAAGGATATATATTCAAATCCAAATGTTTTTTGTGAGTAAAAGGTTAAATAAATAACAATGGGATGGGACTAACGTTCAAATTATTAAAAACTTTCAAACTTCATGCTTCTTGAGACAAATTGAAATGCTATTCAAAATTCATGCTTGGAATTCTGCTCGAACTTCAATGGGAGGGGAGGAACTAGTGTTGGTCATGGTTGTTGCTTAAGTAGGAAGACAGATTTCGCGTTTTCAACTAAGGTTTCCTATTTCATAGTTGGATGACAATTTTCAATACCATCGTTTGCAAGTTGCACATAACAGTGTAATTGTGGAATTTGAAGCAAAGAATTTTGTCATTACTTGGGTGAAATGCAGGCAACAACACGAGCGGTGATGAAGACTTCTTCGCTATCTCAACAAGATTGGGATGTTCTGTAACCACGTCCTTAAAATAAACTTTGTGTTTCAGGCACTATTTACCTCCATTATCATAATCCTCGAGTTCCCAAATAGAAAAATTGTTAGCGTTGTGACAAGTGGGATGTTCTTGCTTGAGTAAATGAGGAGTGTAAATTAGATTCTAATTTAAAATTTAATTAATTTTTTTTTCTCAGCTTTGGTATATATATATATATATATGGCGAAAATACACTTTTGGTTCTTTAATTGATTTTGCTATTATTGTAGTTCTTAAAAAAAGAAAATCAATTATATTTTGGTCCATATTATTAATCGACCACTAAAAATAAGTTCTACATGGCAAACGGAGTAGATATGTGGCATGTTAAATACTGATGTGGTTTATAAAATAATATTAAAAATACACGCCAGCATCCATGTCAGCATTTTAATAAATAAAAAAAAACCACCTCAAAAAGCCACCTATGCACTCCATCTTTTACGTAGGTTACCTATAGCCCTGTTTTTTGTAAACGCAGCTAAAAAAATGTGGCTATAGGCCACCTTTTTTTTGTAGTGAGTTAATTACGGTAGGGACCAAAATAGAATTGATTTTCTTTTTTTAGGGACTACATTGGTAGCAAAATCAACTTATGGGCCAAAATGGGAATCGGCCCAAAATATAGGAATCAAAAGTGTATTTTTACCTACATATATATATATATATATACATATATGTACACGGGCAGTTGAGACTAGCTACTAAACACGGATTTGGAAGGCTATTGCAATACAATTACCATACTTATGTAAGATGTAAAAACTAATGCGTAATTAACAACAACAACAACAAAAACATTTTCACCATTTCACTTTTTTTTTTCTTTTTTTTTTTAATAATCTTATTAACTTTTCATCTCATATGAATATGGTAATCACATGGTGGAATGGATAGGACTATTGCATTGGATCTCAATCCACCAAACATATGCATAATTTTTTTTTTCTTCTTAAAGATCAATTGTGGAAAAGATAAAAAGGCAAAATATATTAATTTTTTAGTCAAGCTAACAGATCATTATTTATTAATCTGAATGAGATGTGGAAGAACAGTGTCAGAATGATGTAGAACACTTTATTTTATTTTTCCTCAACACAACAATGATAATATTTGGTTTTACAATCTTTAAAAAATGTGAAATGCCCGAAAAAAAAGATTTAAGCAACTTCGTAGCTGCCATAATGGACCTGAAGTAGCAGCAACAAAACCAAGACATTGCTAATTAAATTATCAAGTTAGTGCTTTCTTGGCTTGTTGAATAGAACGTGATGCCATTTATTTTACATGAAATGGATAGAGTTTCACAATTGAAATTTTTTATTTTCTAGATTTGACGGTTAAGAAGCATTAGATACTTTAAAGCTTGAAACATGATCCTTATTCACTTAAAAATTGAAAGAATTTATTTTACAGATAAGATTTTATTAATTTTCAATCTAAATATATACAAAATGTCACATTATTTAAAATTAAGGGAATCCTAAAACTTGTGAGTTGTGAGTACTATAGAAGAATGAAAGATTAAAAGGTTAAATAAATAACAATGGGACTAACATTCAAATAATTAACAACATTCAAACTTCATTCATGCTTCTTGAGACAAATTGAAACGCTATTTAAACTTCACGCTTGGAATGCTATTTGAACTTCGATGGGAGGGGAGGAACTGGTGTTGGCCATGATTGGTGCTCAAGTAGGAAGACAGATTTCACGTTGTAAACTAAGTTTTCCCTCGTTTTTTCTAGTTCGTCGACAATTTCCAATACCATCGTTCGCAAGTTGCACCTAAGAATGTAATTGCGGAGTGTGAAGAAGAGAATTTTTTCATCATTTGGGTGGAAAGCTGACAACAACACGATCGGTGATAAAGACTCCTTCGGTAACTTAGCAAGAACGGGATGTTCCAAAATCATGTCCTTGAAATAAACTTTGTGTTTCAGGCACCATGTACCTCCATTATCATAATCCTCCAGTTCCCAAACAGAAAAACTGCGAGCATTGGGACGGTACCCGTGAAACCATGGAGAAGGATGTTGGATCATCCGAAGATGCCCTCGACACACACCAAGGGAGACTGAGCCTTTTAAAGACGAAAAGCGAATGGGTTGATCAATATAACGGCATCGTTCTGCATCGTTGAATGGGTCGAAAACAACAATGCCTTCGAGTGTTCCCCCATATATATAATCCACCCAATGCAACATCGCATTGCAAGCAACAACACCAGCATTCTTAGATATGTAACTGAACGAATTCAGTCCCCGTGGTGACGAAACAACTGAGTTGCACCATTCTCCTGTGTCGGAAGAAAAAATCTGCACACGTAATTGAGTAGTGTTGGGTTGAGTGGGAGAATGAATGCGTACCACCTTATATCTGTAATGTGCATGGGTTTTACATCCCTGCTCTTTATCACAACTATATGGATCGCATGTAAAGCCAACTATAACGTTGTCCTTGTTACTGTTGAAGGGAAGGTGAGGGAGCTTGATCCATTGTTTTGTAAGCGGATTGCAGACGCAGTACTCACAAAAACCTGGCTTAAAATTTAAAATAAAGTCTTCCCTAACTTCGCTGTATAGTAACAATAAGTCGTTGAACGATGCTGTGATTATATAGTGATAAAGTTTCCTGACTCGTCGTTTGATACAGGGAAGAAAGTTGAGAAAATCATCACCGAAGTCACAGTCCCTAGAATTGTTGGATGGAAGAACGAGGATTTTGTTAGTCGATCTAAAATAGTACTGTAACATAAGTGTAAAGGGTTTTGAGTTCGAGTCTGATGAATTTGATTTATTGAATTGATGGCGGTGGTGAATGAAGCCGCGAACAAAGTAAGGATCGGAAATAAGAGAAGACCAGTGCTTTGAGACGGATTTGAATAGATGAGCAGATCGACGAGGGAGTCGGTAAAAAATCTCCAACAACAGAGCATCGGGGAGTTTGTTGATCAATTCGTGCAATGGTTCTGATGATTGGGTCTGATTTTCTCTTCTTCTTTTGCGATGCGGAACCAAAGAAAGGTTTTTTCTTGAATTCAAGAGAGACATGGCAACAGCAAAAGCAGGAGCCGAGAACAGACGAACGTGTATGAGTATCTACTGTGCCGCTAGGGATTTGCTTTCTAATTTATAGACTGCCTTTCATGTCCGAGTCCTTGTAGATTTCTAATTGACGTGGGCGAAATCCAAACCGTTTGTTTTTTAATTTCACAAGATCGAGTTATTCAGTTTTTGTGTGGGCGGTGTAAACAATATCGGAACATCCAATCTATTTTATGTATACCAAGTTACCAAGTTAGCTTGATTTAGACTTTCAATTTTTTTTTTCTTTTTTCTGCAAACAATTAACACAATTTTGTGGTAAACTAACTTTTAGATTCTATTTGTGATTTTTAAAAGTATTATGAAAAACTGAGCATATTCAATTAGGAATTACAGGAAGTGCAAATATTATGTGAGAATTTGATAATATTGTAAATAGGAAACTAGTTTGTAACCTCATATATATGCATGTGTGTTAAAATTTTACCAAATTTATACATAATATATATAATATTTATATATTTGAAAATATGAAATAGTTACTTCTAAAATAAATAGTATAAATTTATTTGAAAGAAATGGAAAAAAAATCATTTAAATTGTTATCCATGAAATTCTCAATTTTAGTTTATCGATCCAACCACTATATTTTTATAATAATAATAATAATAATGCTATAAGAATTTTAAAAAAATATTGATAGGAAATGTTATTAATTTTCTATTGTGGTAGAGTTTAGTTTACGTTAATTTAGATTTGGTCCAGATGAGAAGCCTAAGGGTCTATTTGTAAACAACTTATTTAGCTGAAATTGAAATTTTTTTTTACTAAAAATACTGTAGAAAAAACTAAAAGTTAGTTGAATAGTATCAAAAAATACAATGAGACTCATAAATAATAGTGACAATAAACTAAAAACTCTAATAAGTTGTAGGTTTCATCAATTCCCAAACACACTCTAAGTCCAACATAATTATAAATATCATCTCTGTTATCTATTTATTCTTTTATTTTCTCCAATCCCCATTGCCAATAATCACGTTAATACCTTATCAAAGTCGAACCAAACCTTTCTTTTTCCATTTGTTTTTACTGTTCAGCTTTTACATTAATAACTCACTTAGCACAAAAAAATAAAATTATATGAGACATGTGGTGCAAAATTAGACTCTAATTAAAAATCTAATTTAATTTTGGCATAAAAATTAAAAATTTTAGATAAGACACTTGATGCTAAATTAGACTCAAATTTAAAATCTAATTGCATTTTCTCTCAACTACATCTTTATATTTATAGCAACTAATTAAGACTTCCAAAAAAGGATTTGGAGGGTCTATTGTAAAATGCAATTATCACCCTCATGTAAGATGTAAAAATTAATACTTAATTTTTTTAAATAAATATTTCAACTTTTTGTGATGTTTTAAAATTATTATGAAGAATTGAGCATTATATTTAATTAGCTTGTAACCCATGCATAGTTGCATATGCATGGATTCATTTAAAAATAAACACATTTTTTATCATAAAAATGTACTTAATCAACCGAATTATTAGAAAAAATAAACATAATTAGATGCATGTTAAAATTCCTACCTAAGTTTAATACCATTTATATTCTAATTTTTAATAAGATAGAACATGTGGTGATTTTTGTTGAGTAAATATATGATTGGTTTGTTGGACTTTTAGTTTTTTGCACTCATTAACTCACTTGGCAAAAAATTTGAAAAACTTAAGTAGACACATTACACAAAATTAGCCCACAATTGAAATCTAATTAAATTTTCTCTTAGTTTTATCTTTTTAATATATATATATATATATATAGAGAGAGAGAGAGAGAGAGAGAGAGAGAGAGAGAATTACAAGAAATTCGAATGTTATGAATTTTGAGAATTTCATAATTTTACAACATTGTCATAAATAGGAAATACAGGCAATTGAGATGGAATACCTTTACCCATTGCTAGTGCTCTAAATGCTACTCAATTAATATAAAATAAAAATGCTACTAATTAAGTTTTTTTTTTTTTAATTTATCTTCATCTTCATCTTCTCTCTCCTCTCAACTTCTCTTTCTCTTTTCTCAAACAAAACCATCCCTCTCTTTTAATCTCTCTTTAACATCACATAGTCCCTCACTTCACCTATTGTCGATATTGTTGTGTCCTTTGGATCAACAATGGTTTTGTGAGTTTTTTTGGAGGATTTGAGTTTTTTGGATTTGAAATTTGTTGGAAGATATCAATGATTATGGTTATGGTTATGGTTGGTGGCGGTCGATCTTGCCATTGGTGGTTGTGGGTTTGTTCGTTGTGAGTTAATATTATTCTAATGTGTTGTATGAAAGAATAGAATATAAAATGTAGGGTGTATTGTCAAATACTAAATATTTTTCAAATACAAAAAAATAAGGTTTGATCTTATTCATGGGATTTCGGGCCTAAAAAAGTGGAAATGGTTTAAAGCGAAATCCTTCAAACTTCACTGGTATGCTTTTTTATTAGCTATAAATTTTAAAAATCTAACCATTGGATTACATGTTATTATTATATCTTTCATTTTTGCAAAATTTCAAGAAAATAAAAAAATTAATAGATATATCATCTATCAAATATTTAAATTTCAAAATTTTGTAATATAAAATTATGCATAAAAAAAATAAGTTTATTAATCAAATAAAAAATAACATCTAATTTAAATGAAATTTGACATGTGTATTAAGAATATAAATTACATAAAATCTAATTACTAAATTTTCAAAATTTATATCTAATAAAAAGATATAAAAAGCGTTTGAAAGGTTTTTATTGTTCTAAAAAAATTGGGCCAAAATGTTATCACTTTGGATTGCCAGTTTGGGCCTTAAAGCAGCCCATCAACATTAGTTCAAGTAATTTCCAAATATGAACTAGCTAATTTCCAAATAGAGTAACCCTGCTTCATAAACGCAATGACCAGACCGAGAGAAAGTTCGGATTCGAATCCCACATACAGAGCACAGTACTGTGAGCCGTAGAGGGAAGAGTGTGACTCTCTCACATACAAAACAACCTTCTCGTGCTCTCGTCGTTGTGAAAACCTTCTTTCGAAATCTCGTTTCTCCTTCTAAACCATTCATATCTTTATAAACACTCTCAAAATTAGGGATTTTGTTGTTGCTCTGAAATCGTAGTTTTGAGTACACGATGATGACCATGAACCCGAGAGAAAACCTCGCGAGTCTAATAAACTCGGCAAAATCGGCCTCGGATATACCTTCAAAGCTGGAGCCATTGCGTCAATTGAAGCGCGATTTGATTCAACAACACGACCTTGCCTTGGTCTCCGAGTCCCTCTCTCTTCTCTCCGACCGGTTCGCTCCGGTTCGCAAGTTTGTCACCGAGTACGCTTTTCGTAACCCCAGCCTCATAGTTTGAATATTTTCTGTACGGTTAATTTATTTCAATTAATACAAAAAACGAGACTATAACTCATGCTTATTGTTGCTAAGTGCAAGACTTCGTTAATATGATTTGTGTTTTTAGTGTTGTGTTAATTGTTGTTTTTACTGGAATTGAACAATGTGTTTAAGTTTTTCTGTATATGGTTTTTGTTGTGTTAAAAAATTGTAGGATGATTGGTGAAATTGGATTGAGGCATTTTGAATTCTTACCGGAGATTGTGCCGGTGTTGATTACGGTTTTGAGTGATGCTACGCCAGCTGTTGCTCGACAAGCCATCACTTGTGGTATTGAATTGTTTCGTTCGATTCTTGAAAAAGTTGCAATTCAGGTTTGTTTTTATTCTTGATGTGTAATTTGAGATGTTTGAATTCATTTATGTTGTTGTTGCAATTCAGATATTTTATATGACAATGCTACAATTTATATGACTAGCCATTTTCATAATTGATTGCTTCTAAACATGAGTGACTGACTGAATTTTATGCTCGCCGTCAACCTACTACAACCATCATCCCTTTTCCGGGCTTAGGACTGGCTATTAACAAAATATATGACACTAAGTAAAGACATAGGCGGACTTATGATGATTGATTACTTACTTGAAATACAAAAAGTATTCATTAGTCATTTTCTAGGACTATTAATACCTTGTGCTGACCTTTTATGTGTTTTTTCTTATAATTTTTGTTGTTTTGTACCTTTTTGCTCTTTTTTCGATTATGCTATGAAATGATAAATTTGAAAGGACTTTGATTCCAATTAAACTTGGACCTCCCAAGTCCGAAACATTTGAAGATGCTGACCCTTCTGATTTCTACTAACAACCGATGAGGAAGGGCTTCTACAAATTAAAACTCTCTCTCTCTCTCTCTCTCTCTCTCTCTACACACACACGTATATATTTGGGACTATATTAAATTACTAAACTACTTATGGCTGTCTTTGTGGACTCCTTTCGGCCATTAATATATATCTATGTGAGCCATTCCTTTGTTAAATCCCCAGGAATGATGTTTTTGCCATCACTTCTATGCATGTATGTCTTCAACTTAAATGATATCTCTTAGTGTTTCCGATGGAGACGTCCAGGATTCGAACGCCCCTCTCTCTCTTAAAATGTATCAAAAAAAATTTGGGATTGCCAATAAGCTATTGCTCCATCAGCACTTTTTCCTCCCATATTAATGAGATGAAGGGTGAGGTTATGGGTTCAATATCCACTGAGTGCGTGCATAGCTTACCAATAATAAAAAAGGGATAAATGTTGCACATGGGTGAACCATCTTATGACTTGATTATGGGCAAAATATTGGTCATAAGAATTGTTGGATATGGTGTATTTTACAGCTACATTTTTCTGGAACAACCTTTTACTACTTAGGTCCTTGTGTCTTTGATGTTCAGGGCCTATACTCAAGTGAGTTGGACAGTTCACTGAAGTCATCATGGTCATGGGTGTTAACACTCAAGGAAAATATATACTCAGTAGCTTTTCAGGTAAGCAATGATCTTATGATAACATCAAACTGGATATTGTGCATGTTTTGATTCATTGTAACGCAATGTTTGCCAGACAGGAAGTGGTGGGACGAGGTTGCTGGCATTGAAGTTTGTTGAGGCAGTCATTCTTCTTTACACACCTGATCCTAATGGCTCTTCAGAGCCCCCTCCTCGTGACGGTAATAAGATTTTACTTTGCATTTCAGGCTCAAAAGGCTTGAAAGGCAAGGAAATGCCATTTAGATATGTGAATACAATAGAACTCAAACAACTTGCATTTGCTCATACAGCATGCTGACCTACTTTGTAGGAAAGTTTGCAAAATTCAACATTTCTTGGCTTCGTGGTGGTCATCCAATACTTAATGTTGGAGATTTGTCAATTGAGGCCAGTCAACGTTTGGGTTTATTGCTTGATCAACTCAGGTTTCCAACAGTGAAATCTCTTAGCAACTCAATGATCGTAGTGCTTATCAATAGGTACTTTGCTATTCTTGGTCATATGCTTTTTCATCTTTTATGCAAGAGTTTGCTAAATCAAGTTTGTTGTTAATTGAGACAACTGGATTTCTAAGTGCCCAGGTTGATACTTAAAAATGGCATTGAGTGTTTGAGTTTTCAATTTTATTTTCTAAGAAATGTATAAACAATAAAAAAAATTCAAAGACAGAAAATATCCTTTTTCACTTGTACCTAATTTTAAATTACTATTTTGAATGAAATGTTCAAATAAAATAGCCAAGAGTTTTGTAGCTCAAATGCCTTTTACTGATATTCCAATGGAAACGTTTAGGGTTCAAATACCCCCTCTCCAATTGTAACTATCAATGTTTTTAATTTTTTATTTGAAAGTTATATAAATGAAAAGTAATCATCAAGACATTCGATAATCCCCCCTAGAAAGGTTATATTTCTCGTAGAAGACACATGGTGTGTACGTTTTCCACCCCAGGAGAGAGAGAGGGGGGGGGGGTGCGGCTTTTCCTATTCCTTGTCTTGCTTAGTTACTAGGAAGCACGGGTGCAATGTGGCGACTTGGCAATTTTTTAAAAAGTAGTATGCGGGTGCAACGGGATATGTTTCTTAAAAAATTATTAAATATATTTTTATTTATATTTTCTATATATTGCTAAGCATATTTTTTTTCATATAATGGTAAGCATTTACCAATTTAAGAGCAATAGTAGATATGGAACCTTTGGGATCAATTTAATATTTATAGCCGATATTTAGGGGGTAAATTTTGCAAAATAATATTATTTTTTAATGGTAAGTAATTATTTAAATTGATACAATTACCAAATCATTTGGGAACTTAAAAAATAAAAAATAAAAATAAGACGTGGAAAGGGAAGGAAAAGGGAAAGAAAACACTAGAGTCAAACGGTGCGTTTTGCCTTTTTTTTTTTCTTTTTTTTTTTTTAATTTTATAATAAAAAAAACACTTATTTCGGCCCAAATTGGACCAATTTGGGGCTGTTTCAGCCCATATCGGCCTGAATCAGCCCAAATTTGAAAATCTTAAAAAGAAAAAAGGGATTTGCCTCGGATGCGGGTGCAGCCGCGTCGACGGCCGCATGGTGTGTCCGTGCATGTCGGACGCAGGTGCAGCACCCCTGGAGCCGCACCCATGCATCCCAGCTTAGTTACCAGGCTCTCTTTGGGCAGAGAACCATGGATATACCATTATAGGTAGACTTGGGTCTAAATAAGTGATGAAGAACATGATTATCCTATATCATGTTCATTTAGAAATGTGTGGTTTATATGGATATTCTTATCCAAGATTTCATAGTTTGTACTTTGTCTCTTGATTGCTAGTATCTTTTTATAAAATCAGTTAGGTTATGGTACTTCAGTTTTTGCTTTATCATTCTTTATATTTTCTACATGTTTCTTACCAGCCTTTTAACAATCGCAAAGCAAAGGCCTGCATTTTATGGAAGGATTCTGCCTGTTTTACTTGGTTTGGATCCCTCGAGCTCTGTAGTCAATGGAATGCGTGTTTCCGCAGCAAAGCATGCCCTAAAAAATGCCTTCCTTACCTGCTTGAAATGTACACACCCGGGTGCTGCACCGGTAATCTTTGCTATACTGCACACATACTTGATGATGTTCTTAAGATACTGTACTTACCATCCCCTTCCCTTGTTTTAAAAAACATGCTTGTGGTAGGACTAGATTTTAATTTTGCAAGTTTTGCGGCAAATAGGCTTTTCACTTGTTCCCCTGTTTATGGAGCAGTATGAGATTTACCAAAGTTTTCCAATATTTGTTTACCTATTTTTGGATTTATTATGACTTTGAAAAGAACATTAATTGATGTTGATACCCTGAGCTTTGCCTTGAGACAAGGAGAGGTGCTGATAAGGTTACTAGATTATGCCTTAAGGTTGCCAGTGGCATGCATCACATTTATAAAACTTTTGAACTTATTGATTTCCTGTAATATAATTTTAATTTTAATTTTTTTCTGTTTTCTTTTCATTTTTGATTGATTGTTAAAATCTTTGATATTTGATTTTTATTGATAATTACTTATGTGACTTTTTACGTGCCGTCCTATATGTATAAATACACACATAAGCATAACCCCAATGCCCATCCAGCCCCTTACTATGTGTGTGTGTATGTATGCACATATATATGTCTACTAAATGTGTATCAACAAATTGGTTGTTGATCTTAGACCTATTTTCTTATTTTTCAATATATAAAGATATAGTTATAAATGTCAACAAAGATTTAGAAACAAATTTAATCACTATTATCCTTTGTAGTCCTCTTGGGATTACACTCCCAAACTGATAATTTTATGCAATGAAGCCATCTCTCCAGCTACTTAATGCCTTATTTGCCAATTGTTTCTTTGTAAGGCAATTTCTTTTGGGTATATCGTATCTTTCAGATAATCCTTTACCACTATCTATAGGCTTGTTATGTCCTGGTTATAATTGTTTGTGTTCCTTAACAAAGCCCTAATCCCAACTAAGTTAGTTTATTGTTTATGTCCCTTGGTTTTCAAAGTTTACTGTTTATGTTTTGGTTATTGTTGTGTGGTAGTGTTATTCTTATTGTCGTTTTTGTTTTCATGGGATATGTGGTGCTGTGATCATGCTCCTCAACTCAATTTATCTTCTGTCTTTCTTTCTTAGTTATTCAATAATTGCTGGACTCTCAACTGATAATGGGTTTATCTTGGAGATTGATGAATAGATCAGCAGAGTCTAATTGTTTAAGATACTTTATTTCTTTTAGCTTGTATTGTATTAGATGAAGTTTCTGTGGTGTGTCAGTAATTCACTTATACATCCAATGGACAGTGCCTTTAACATAGCATCAACACATTACTCCTCCCTAAGTAATTGCAGTATTATTGTTATCTGTTGAACTCTCATACTGTGGGTTTGTCATCTGTTTGAAATGTGCAGTTTCTATGTAGAATTTTTGCTTTGTTACACAGAACTGATTACTAAGGGAGTTTTTGGTTTCTGCAGTGGCGGGATCGGTTGATTGGTGCCTTGAGGGATATGGAAGCTGGAGGGTTGACTGACCAAGCTATTCCGGAAGTGTGCAAGATTAATGGAAGACTAGGGGAAGGGAAAGAAGATTTACCAGTTATTAAGGTACTTCTCAACTTTCCTTCCTGTTCTATTCAGAGCTACGTATGGATAGATTCACATTCCCCTGGATGTTGTTGATAACGTTTTACACATTTTATAGGAAGAGAAACCCACAATTAAATCATGTGATGTTGTGGATGTTAATTTGGGGAGCAAAAGAGCTGGAGTACCAGACAGCAGTGATCTGGCTGAAGATGAAAATGTGCCTGGAAAGCGTGTCAGATCAACACCTAGTGCCTCAGAGGAATTGACTAGAGAGTCGGATAAGAATAACACGATGTCTCAGGATGACATTTCTACAATTGGACCAACCACTTCCAGAGGAGATGGTGATAATGGACCTGTGCAGCAACTTGTAGCTATGTTTGGTGCCTTGGTTGCACAAGGTGAAAAAGCTGTTGGTTCTTTAGAGATTCTTATCTCAAGCATCTCTGCTGACTTGCTAGCAGAGGTAGTGATGGCTAATATGCGACACCTTCCTCCCAATCATTCCAAAGGTGATGGAGGTGAAGAGTCGCTGCTAAACATGACCATAGTTGGTAGTGATTCTAAAGCTAAATATCCTCCATCATTTATAGCAGATGTTCTATCACTTTCTAGTACTTTCCCACCAATAGCTTCACTGTTAAATGCTCACCGGTCAGAGTCCAATGATATAGTGGTACGATTTTTTCTTATAATTTTGATTCTGAGAGCTTCACATGCTTTCTTTTTTGTCTCCAATAATGTCAAAGACTAATGATTTCATGTGCTTCGTTGTATTTCTTTTTACTCTTCTTTTTTATTAAGTTTTGTTTGGTTTTCACTCTTGCCATGCTAAAACTTTTATATTGATAAAACAGCAGAAACCTTGTGATGAGAAAGAAGATGTTGTGGCTGAAGCTGATAGTGTTCTTGCATGTGATGGCTTGGACCATGGATCGGAAAATGCATTGTTGCCCACTGATTTACCAGCTTCCTCTGTTGTGTCATCTGGAATGGAGATAGGCTGCTTTCCTATTTCATCTGATATTCATGATGTGGGGGATCTAGAGAGTGAGATACCCGGCCTGGATTCTTCTGCTCATGCTGATGGATTGTCAGAGACGCATGTTACATCCTCCATGGCCTCCACTGACTTAGAAGAAGCCAGTCAAGATCAAGTTACAAGTTTGGGTCAGTCAACACTTAAGTTACTTCCATCTATGTCAACAGAAAAGTCTGAGGAGCTCAGCCCAAAAGCAGCTGTTACAGATGTCAGCAGCCTGGTCTCATCAACAGCAACTTCTGTTGGATTGTCTTGTAATTTTGTCTTGCCCAAGATGTCAGCGCCTGTTGTTTACCTTGATGATGAACAGAAGGATTATTTGCAAAAAATGGCTTTCATTCGTATTGTTGAGGCATATAGGCAAGTTGCAGTCGCTGGAGGTTCACAAGTTCGCTTTTCACTGCTTGCATATTTAGGGGTTGAGGTAAAATTTCTAGTTTCTGAAAATGTTAATGTCATTTGTACTGTTTGTAATTGAAAGGGGCTGTTTTATTATGTAATATATGTATATATAAAAAGTTCTATGATACAAAATTGTTGTATGGCCTCATACCATTCCATTTTATATGCACTCAACATTTCTTTATTAGTTTGTTTATGTATTTGAATTTCTTTTGCAGTTTCCCTCAGAGTTAGATCCATGGAAACTTTTACAAAAGCATATCTTGGAAGATTATATGGGTCATGAGGTATGCAAATTTTTCGAGTTTTGTTTACTACTTGTTTATAAGAATGGACTTGTCAATTGGGGAATTAACAAAGAGTATGACTTTAGATAGAATATAATAGAGGAAAAAAATACATGTGGCCACTTAACTAATTGACAATATGTTGAGGATCCATAGCCGATCCCTACAAAAATTTGGGACTAAGGCTTTGTTGTTGTTGTTGTTTTCTACTTGTTTATAGCTTCTTACGCACATGTGCTGCTGGGAACTTTAAGATAATTTTTATGTTTGAAAAGCAGACAAATTTGACATCTGGAGTCTGGACACATCTGTGTGTGTATGTGAGCTTCAGGATTTAAACTTTTCCATGTTGTACTACTTGGTGGCCATCACCATGTCTTGTCTTTTAGGTTTGTGTTGGAATTTATTAGTTAATAAAAAAGGTCATTGTGGTATTTTGGGTACTCATAGCAGCACACTTGTTGGCTAAGGCATGCTCAATACTTGATGGTTTTGAGGTGTGACTAGAAGTATAAGGTGGACCACTGTTTCTGCAAGCCAACTTATGTCTAATGTAATATGTTTCTATGAATGAAAAGAACTTATTATCTTTTTGATAAAATCCAAAATCAAATACATACCAACTGACAGTCACTACTGGATGTCTTCAGGGACACGAGTTGACCTTGCGTGTCCTCTACAGGTTATATGGCGAGCAAGCAGAAGATCGCGACTTCTTTTCTTCTACAACTGCAGCTTCTGAATATGAAAACTTCCTTCTTACTGTGGTGTGTGTCCAGTTGCGATATTAACTTCACTTGTCCTTCTCTAAAGCAAACATTCAGCAATTTTTTTCGTAGTGCAGGCAGAAACGCTTAGAGATTCTTTTCCACCTTCAGACAAATCATTAAGTAGATTACTTGATGAAGCTCCTGATCTGCCCAAGTCAGTTTTAAAATTGTTAGAGGACATGTGTTCTCCTGGAAACTGTGATAAAGCTGAGGAGTTACAGAGTGGGGATCGAGTAACTCAAGGTCTAAGTGCTGTGTGGAGATTGATTATGCTGAGGCCTTCTATTCGAGATGTCTGCTTGAAAGTTGCCTTACAGGTATTCTTCTCTTAACCACGAACTTCATGATATCTGTTTGTGTTGTTTCCCTACAGCGTAGTGTCTACTTTTTGTTATTTCTACCTTTGTTCTGTTTGTTTTTGAAAATTGCATGTTTTCTTCTTATATTTGTCAGCCCTAACTCCAGGCACACTAAGTAAATAAACAAACATCCTTATTGACCTATGCTTGACTTTTATCTGATTTGTGGTTGAAATATTGAGTTTGTTGATTAATCTATCTGGTAAAATTCTCCCTAAATATTTTGAAGATTTAACAATAATAAATTGCGACAAAATAAGCTAGTTGATCTTCTTCTTCTTTTGGCATGGTCCGCATTTTCTGATATGAAGTTATTGGCTGTGAGCTTTTGAATTCCAATCTTTGGATGCAATAATTCTTTAGCTTCATTCGTTTTATCCTGTTTATAAATTCCTTATTCACTGTCTCTGCTTCTTCTTATTTTTTGGTTAGTAGGAGCGCATTATTAATTAAGGAAATGAACTGAAATTTTCTCTTTTTCTTACTCTTAATTGACTTTGATTACTTTTTACCTTTGAAAGAGCGCGGTTCATCATTTGGAGGAAGTGCGTATGAAGGCAATACGACTGGTAATTAAAACATAACTTCTTATTGAAGTAACATGTCAGTCTTTAATTGTCTTACCTTTCTGGGTCTATTTCATTTTACAGGTGGCAAACAAGCTTTATCCAATATCATCCATTGCTAAACAAATTGAAGATTTTGCAAAAGAAACATTGCTCTCTGTAATAAATGGTGATGCAACAGAAAGAACGGATACTGAAGGATCAGTCACTGAAATGCAGAAGGTATTGGTTTTTTGCTTTGCTGACATGGAGTTCCACATGAGGCCAACCCAAATATACATTTTTATAACTGCGTAGCTATAATTTAATTACATTTGTTTTGCAGGATTCTCATCTAGAAAAACCTGTGGATGAACATCCCTCAGTGAGTGTGAACAGTAAAGATATTTCTTCTGATACTCATCAATCGAGCACATGTCAGAGTGTGTCCTCCCTTTCAGTCTCCGAGGTCCAGCGGTGCATGTCACTGTATTTTGCCTTATGTACCAAGGTGTTACTTTATTTTATTTTAGACCCTTCTTTATTCCCAGTGTTTACCCTTTTTAAGTATATTAACATTTTAATTGTATCTCATTGACAGAAGCACTCCCTTTTCCGCCAAATATTTATTATCTATAAAAGCACATCAAAGACAGTTAAACAGGTTTGATTAGGAACCTAATTAAACTTGTTTGTCAATTCTTGCTGTTCCGGCTATAAGCTTTTGCTTATAATGCTGTATAATGCAGGCAGTTCATCGCCAGATCCCAATACTCGTCCGTACTATGGGCTCATCATCGGATCTTCTTGAAATCATTTCAGATCCTCCAAGTGGAAGCAAGAACCTCCTAATGCAGGTTTTGCTAATCAACTATATTACTTGACTGTCACCATGCAAAAGATGAAAAGTAACAATACCTCCTTTTTTTTATAATTAATTTTCTGCATCAGGTTTTGCATACACTGACGGATGGGACGATTCCCTCTTCAGAACTACTTTTTACCATTAGGAAGTTATATGATTCCAAACTAAAGGTATATCTATTGTTTCCTTAACTGTGCAACAGAGGTGAAACTATTAGCTAATATATGTTCACTTGTGGTTGATTGCAGGATATAGAGATTCTTATTCCAGTATTACCGTTCCTACCAAAGGATGAGGTTCTTTCCTTTTCTATTGTCTTGATATAATTGTGTCATCTGCTGTTAGAATCTAGCAAATAGCTGCTAATGTTCTTTTTCAAGCTAACATGGGTTTTCTTTCACTTTAATGTCTATTAATCATATCTTTCATCTTTCATCTAGCTTATGCCTAGCATATTCTGGATTACTATTAAGTTTCTTCTAACTATAAATAAGCGTCTTTTGTTAGGTTAAGCTGATATTTCCCAATATTGTGAATCTTCCACTGGATAAGTTCCAAGCAGCACTTGCTCGCTTACTACAGGTATATATACATATATATATATATATATTTTGCATCATTCTACTCTGTGCCATGTTCTTTGGTTTTTTTATTGGTTATTACATGTGCACCCAATGGGTCTTGAGCCTAAAAGCTCATTCTCCTCCTTACTTGTAGGTGGAGGAGGTGTTGTTTGAGCTAGAGCTCATTTGCGAGTTATTTTTTATTAGTAGTTACACGTGCACCTTCATGAGTCTTGAAATCATAACCTTGCACAGTAAGGTATGCATGGGTTGGGTTGGGTCAGGGGATTTTTTGACCCAACCCACCATGGTGGGTTAAAAAAAAACCTAACCCAACCCATCACAAGGGTCCAACCCACATGGATTGGGTTAGGTCAGGTTGAACCCAGGGGTTGGACAATTTTTTTTGTTACTATTATTATTAAATTGAGCAGAAAAAAATATATTCCATGTGCCACCTGAGTTGATAAATAAAATATACATGAATTAGTATTTCAATTCAGTTATAAATAAAATATATCCAATTGAGTTGATAAAAAAAATATACGTGAACTAGTATCTCAACTTAGTTATAAACAAATAGAAGAGGAGTGGGAGAGTGGGAGTGGGATGCGGCAGAGGGAGAAATAAGATTATTAGGGTTTGTGAGGTAATTAGGTTTTATGTAGGAAAAGCCAAATAAGGGGAAAAAATTAAATAAAAAAATTATTAATTATATAATATATTTTTAAATATATTTTTTGATAGGTAATCGGAAAGCTATTATAAAAGAGAGAAAAATGAAGAAACAAGAAGTTCATGATGATGAACAACAAGAAATAAAAGAAACAAACAGCACAACAAACAGAGGGTAGTTAGGAAACTAAGATAAGGGAGGACAAAAACTCAGAGAGATAAGAACAATCCGTAAAACCCCAACAACGATAACACTCCAAAAGACTTCGATGGCATAAAATCTTTAATTCATCCAACGTCTTCTCTTTTACCTCAAAGGATCGATGATTTCGTTCCAACCACACAATCCACATTAAGCACCCTGGAACCAAGTTCCAAATGTCCAAATTATGCTTTCCAAGCCGTTGATGCCAACAAGATAACAAACCCGCCACCAATCCTGGCATAACCCAATGAATACCAAAGGCCTGTAACATAAAAGTCCATAGGGAATGGGTAACAGGACAATAAAGAAGGTGGTCAACCGAGTCCCCATCATAGCAACACATACAACACCTATTAGCCAAAGGGCGACCCTTAAGCATTAGATTATCCAAAGTGAGGATCTGCCCATGTGCAATTGTCCACGCTTAGGATCTTTGGTTTCCAAACACTCTTCCAAGGAAACAAAGAATTTGAAGCACCCCAAATCGCATGGTAGCAAGATCGAGCGTCAAACTTACCATCACCTTTAAGCCGCCAGTAAAGAGTATCTCTCCTATCACCTCGAGGAACACGAGTTTGGATAAGCTGAAGTAGAGAATAAGATGCAGCCAACTCCCAATCTTCAAAGGCTCTATAAAACCTTAAATTCCACACTCTAACAGTACCCCCTTCTAGAATCCACAAAACCTCAGAGATACAAGCATCCTTGACCGCTGAATACACAGAGATCAGGATAGAGATCTTTTAGAGTATTGTCACCAATCCACCTATCATGCCAAAAGCAGATACAAGTGCCTTCCCCTACTATAAAAGTCAGATGCTAAGAAAAGCTCTCCCACCCTTCATTAATGCTTCTCCAAAGGCCACACCCATGAGTCCTCCTGCAAACATTAGTACTCCACCCCCCTTGACGCTCACCGTATTTAAAGGAGATAACTCGCCACCAAAGATGGGTAACTTCATGACCATATCTCCACAGCCATTTACCTAATAAAGCTTGATTAAAAGGCACCACACTGCTTATCCCCAAACCACCCATCTCAACGGGTAAACACACATTTTCCCAAGCCACCAAAGGATATTTGAAACTCCCCTCAGAAGACCCCAAAGGAAATTTCTCTGAAAACTTTCCAATCTAGCAGCCACAGCTTTAGGAAATTCCTTTGAATACTTTCCAAATTTTAAATATATAAGTGGGTTGGGTCGGGTTAAGCGGATTTGCAATTGTTGTGACCCGAACCCATCCCAATCCACTGTTAAAAAAAATTCATAACCCAACCCAACCCGCCAACCCCTAAAAACTGACCCAACCCAGGGGGTCGGGTTGGTTTTGGTGGGTTGGTTGCACACCCCCTTATCCCATTATTAAGGAGGAAGTGCTTAGCTAGAGCTCATTGGTAGGGTATTTGAAGTGCTGTGCCTTTCTAATTGCCATATTCTACAAGACTTATATATATAATATGTGCAGATTTCTTCATGACCTTACAATTTCCCATGTCATTTTGTGATGGTAAACTTCCTTTATGGCCTGCCATTTGATCAGCTTATGAAAATGCAACCTAGCAATTGTTGATCACATATGATCCTTTTTGCATTTGGAGTTGAAGAGCAGGTGTTTGTATATGCATTCATCAGAGCTAATCAAAGCATTATATATATATATATATACACATACACATTTTCTCTGTCACCTGCTTGTTTTTCTTTTCTTTCTTTTTTTTTGGGGGGGAGGTAAGCTTGTCTTCTTTAGAGAATTATTTGCCCTGGTTCAAATTTCTTTGTAATCATTGTTTTTACTTCAGACATAACTGTTGAGTGATTTGTAACAAAAGGAGGCAGATTTATAGTTGGCTTCTCAAATGCATACCCTTACTGATGCAAGGAGCTTTAAATTCATTTAAGATTTTATTTTTCAATTTGAAACTGTTTTTTTTTTTTTTTTTTTTTTTTTTGGAGTTAATTTGGCTTTTTAATGTTGAGGGTTTCATGGAATATAATTGGATATTTCCATATGAGGGTAATCCTTGAAACCCTATTTAACTAATGCTCTTGTAACTTGTAAGCTTGAAGGACATTAGAAATTGAATAAGAATTTTAGGAGTTGAGAATGTGTTTATCCTTTGTTTGGTGCTGATGCCAAACACACTTAGGTTCTGATGCATAAGTTTCCTTTGCTTGGTGCTGATTTCAGGCAAGCCTCTAGGTGTTGGTTCTTAGGGTTTAGCTTTTCCTTTTGCTGCATTTTCCCCTTTATTCCCCCATTTGATATTGTCTGGTTATATTTTTTTTAATCATTGATTGATAATTTTATAAAACATACACAGGGTTCATCTCATTCTGGTCCAGTGCTCACTCCAGCTGAAGTTTTGATTGCTATCCATGGGATTGATCCTGACAAAGATGAGATCCCCTTGAAGAAGGTATGCCTTCTTATTTGTTTTTTATCCATTTGAAACCTTACCAAAAAGCACTAGTCCATAACTGATTATAAATATTTAATGAGCAGGTCACAGACGCATGCAATGCATGTTTTGAGCAGAGGCAAATATTCTCCCAACAAGTACTTGCGAAGGTTTTGAATCAATTGGTCTGTATCATCAAGAACTCAACTTTTTTATCACCTAGATTCCAATTATACCTGTCTGAGCTCACAGATGACCAAGGGTTGCCTTTGCAGGTTGAGCAGATTCCTCTCCCTTTATTGTTCATGCGGACAGTATTACAAGCTATAGGTGCTTTCCCAGCGCTGGTGAGAAATTAAGCAGCATGTTCCTCTTCTGCATTAATGCACAATTAAAAGTTTAGATTTCTCTGAGTCCACTCAATAGTTGTGTTTAGCTGATTGAATTGGCTGCTTTCTGGTTGATATGAGAGGAGAAAAAAGCTAATGAGGTCTAGCTCAATTGGCATGTCCTTCCTTTGCAAGTGCTAGGTAGAGGGTGAGGTGGTGGATTAATGACCCAGTGGATGAATGTGTAACTTACCAATTAAAATATAATAAAAATCTGAGGGGAAAAAGGACCAGTGAGGGAGAGGGATTCCGTGTTTTCTTTTTAAATAACTTTTTACCTTTGGTTAACATGTTCATGGCTTATCTGTTATTTGCTTAATGACTTAAAATGATGCAGGTGGAATTTATAATGGAGATCCTATCTCGTCTTGTCAGCAAGGAGGTAACTATTTTCATGGTAAACTGATTGCTAGTCATTTAGTAATTCATACTTTGTCACTGATTAATGAGGCATTGCAGATTTGGAAATATCCAAAGTTGTGGGTAGGATTCTTGAAGTGTGCACTCTTGACAAAGCCTCAGTCATTTGGTGTATTGCTTAAGGTGCGGGTGTTCTGATTCTTCTTTTGTTTTCGGTAATATTTGCTGGTAACATTTTATCATGTTGGAAGTGCATGCTGCAGAAACTTACTACACCAGATCATAGGCCCTTTGAACTGTATCACTTTCCTGTTCTGCTCATTCCTTTTCCCAAATCATGTTACAGTTATTAATTACATAATGATTCTGTCCCTCTTTCTACTGAATTGCTGTGTCCTTTGTTTTAGTGATTGGAATACCAAACTACTTTCCACACTGAAAGTAAAAATAAATACGAAGTTAGATGGTGTTTATCCATTGTAGTGAGATAAAGCATTAAAGGTGCATGGGGATGGGGGATGGATGGACAATGCCATTACATGGGAATTATGCTTGAGAAAAACATCTGCAGGATACCCACACTGAGATAAGATCCCCTCCCATTGAATCCTCCAATTCCTCTTAATTTTTATTTTGATGCAAGACACGTGGCATTTGAAAATCAAATGAAAGCCACGTCACACATCTGCCTAAAAATGGGAGGGAATTGGAGGGGATCCTTTCCCAACCTAGATATTATCAACTTCTACCATTCAAGATAGTATTAATTCTAAGTAAGGTGAAATCATATACAAGAGCCACAAGAATGAAGATAAAAGAAAAACATGCTTAAGTTAATAAAGTGGAAACTTCCTCTGAGGTTAACTTCTCCTCATTCCATAAGTACTGTGGTTCAGGAGAGGGAAATAGTTTTAAAGCCAGAACCGCCCTTTACATATGACAGGTTTTAGGATGGGATCCCAACATCATGTCATGGAACAAATTAATAGCCTCCAAACCTGCTGAATCCAATCCTAATAATGTTGTGAGATTTCTTTTAACTAAGTAAAATAACTTAAATCGTTAAAGGAAGAAGCTCAAATATAACTTATTAAAAAATAATAATAAAGGAAGAAGCTCAAATATATATGGAGTATATTAAAGCTACTTCTAAAGAATTATAATGTTTATGTGGCGAGCTTTAGAAGCCAGATTTGTTGTTATCTTCTGTTGATCCTGTAAAGTGTCTTTCAGTTACCTCCAGCACAGCTAGAAAGCGCATTGACCAGAACTGCAGCTCTGAAAGCACCTCTGATTGCTCATGCTAGCCAACCAAACATCCGATCTTCACTTCCAAGGTTCATAAAAAAATTACATTTTCTTTTAGCTGTGTGTTTTTGCACGTGAAAATTTTAGTTTGCAACTGGGGCAAGGTAGAGGTGGGGGAAAGAGGTCAACTTCTTCTTCATAGATTAGCTTCTTCTGCAGTACTCATTACAGGACTTGCTTTGGATGTACGTGTTTCAGGTCTGTGTTGGTGGTTCTGGGACTGGCACCTGAATCTCAGACTTCAAATCTGGCACAAACTGGAGTAGCCCCAGATTCTCACAATTCAAGTCAGGTTCAAACAAGTCAGGCTCAAACAAGTCAGGCTCAGACTGGAGATACAGGCAACTCAGATAAGGAGGTGCTGACAGAGAAATCTAAAGAATCATCTGGTGCTAGCTGACTTGTTTAGAAAGTTGACTTTAACAAAATTTGACCCTACATTTCTACCCTTTGGTATCCCTAGCTTAGCAATTGGATCACCAGGCTCCCAAAGGCAGGGCTTCTATGCTATCTCACTCAAGCTTAGTGGATTGGGGAAATGAAGCATTCGTATGTTGTGTTGTTACCCTGGCACCAACATACAAGTGACAAAGGAATGACTACATCCTCTTCGAAAACATCAACAAAGAGGGCATGAGTAGACATGTTAGACTGTACAATGTAAAAAATTGTGTAATTATTCAGTTTTATGATTATTACTTGTATGTATATTAAAATGGATCTCCTACCGTACTGAAAAGCTGTAGTCTTGGGGATGAACTCACTGGTGCAAGTATTAGTCAATGTATGTCATCTTATTAAGCTGTCAATTTGTTTTATACCATCTCTCTTTACATTTGTCATACCAAAATTAAGTGCCTGCCAAGTATTCTTACTGGAAATGCCCAAGATTTAGGACGGGACTTTTCTGCTTAAAGGATCTGAAAATAACTGTCAGAAGGCCAACTTTTTGCCCAAATTTGGGGCTCTCTGATTTTTTTGAAAACAGAACACAACATTAATCTTGAAATCCTGAATAATTACTCTTAAGATGCGAACTTGTTTTGTTGCTTTACAGTTTCAAATTTACCCAAAATGATTGATGTGTAAAAGGTGATCCCAATAGAATGTTAGTAACAAGTTCCATTGCCCTTTGAATATTCTACGAGGGCTAGGAGAAAAATGACATCTGAGGGCGTTTTCATTATATAGCTATGACATATTCTTCCATCAATGAAAATAGCTCTAAGAGTATGACAGTCTGGGAGATTACACAGACGTGTCATATTTCAAAGACAACAACTCACTGCTAAATCCATTTACATTTCCAAGACAATATAGATATGCAAAGTAAACTAACTTTAAAAAATAATCATACTTGAAAGTTGATACCTTGCAAATTCAGGTGATACCCTGTGATATTACACAACTATAAAGAATTGGACTCTACTTAATCACGATAAACCTGCTCTGCAGGTTTATCTCAATTAGTCATTGCAGGTTATCCCAATAGTTTTAAATTCTTTGGTTGGCAGCAGCTAATATAATGACAATATACAAGGCCTTATGACATCAGGTCAAAAAGTGCTCCCACAAAATACCTATGTCCGCTGGTGCCAGAAATACCAAAGTTATCCTATCTGACTTTATTAATCTCATTCTGTCAATCCACAAACAGGAATCCCTTGCATTTGAAACCATTCAGGCATGTGAAACCGCTCATAGAGTACAGGCCTCACATCCTTTTGCATTGAGAGGTGTCGGAGAAGTGGAAGCAGGACTTCCAAAAGCTATACAAGCCACATGAAAGAAACAAAAATTGGAAGATGTGTAGTCAGTACGTATGATGCAATTCTTACTTTAAATTGACAAAATCTAAGTACCTGATCATCATATGGCTGTCCAGCAGCGAATGGAATGCACGGTATTCCATTCAGTGGTTGCTTCAAGAAACTAAATGGGTTGTTATCAACAATAACTATTCGAGATAGATCTTTGGATAAACATGACAGATCCTTCACATGTTCTCGATATTCCCTGTCAGTACACAAATGCCAGATATAGCTTCAATGAAAATCTCATAATTAATTTCCAAAAGTTTTACATTAATATAGTACATGGTATATCAACTTATGTGAAACATCCAACTGGGATTTTTGTAATTTCAATAGGGCAAAAAAGCTTGAATTGTATCATTGTATGTTAAAGCCATACGTTTCAGCTTGGCTTTCTGTTCTCCCATATATAATAGACAAGTTTCAAGACCACTGACAATAAAAAAGACATCAAGATGCACCTTCTAGATGGAAATAACTGATAAATTACATTGCTAAGTAACAAGAGGGCACTTCATTAATTGAACAGCTTTTTAGTTATTTCTTTGTGGAGGACGTCAGCATCAAGACATAACTTAGCTCAGCATTTGTAACATGAATAACAATATATCATTCCCTTATGGCAGGGTATAAGCACAAAAGAGAGCATGCATAGTAAAAACAAGAAATAATGTAGATGCCTATGTCATTCCAAGCCCCGATCCTGCCTCATAGCAATTAAGCAAATACTAATCCGCAAAATTGATATTTGTCACCGGTTTCATAATCAGTATGGTTTGAAAGTGTCCTTGCACCACCTGGATCAATCAACTACAGTTTTTTTTTTTTTTTTTTATTTACCACAATTATTCTTTTTTCTCAGAAGCAGAAAATTTATCTTACCACTTATCAGTCAATATTTTGTGCATTTTCAATTTAACTAGAGCACTATATCAATTTTATAAGCATGTTTCTTGGTTTCATGCATTCTGAAAAATAAATCATAGCCTGATAGTCGTCTTATTACTTCTAAAAGTAAAGACACTTAATGAGTCCAGTGCAAAAACTTCTATGCGTCCTGAAGAAAAGCACATAACAGGAAAACTCTGTTCCCTTAAAATCTCTGTTTCAATATGATCAGAAGATGACACCCAGACAACACTATAAATATTCAATATGACCAGAAAATGGCTCTCGGAATACTTCAACATCACAACAAAATAGCAGGTATATGCCTACAAGAAAGCTTAAACACACAAGTGAAATTTGCAACAGTAAACTGAATACCAAGCAAGCTATGACCAAGAGTGCACTGCATGCCAACAACTGAGCCTTGCCCAAAAAATTTCAAAAAAACACAAACAGGCTTGGTTCAATGCATCTCACCATCAACCCTTGCTATTTATTACATTGCATCATGCCTATCTACGGGTTGAATGGTTTACTTATTCAATCCAAGCAGTCTCTAAAATATATCAAACCAAGCATAGCAGCATTTTCTTGTCTTGAATCCAACTACTATTCATAGAGTAAGTACTAATAGGCAAAAATCCTTACGTGCTAACTGTCGAAGGCCGATATAGACGAAGGCTAAATCGGTTCTCCACATCTATTTTGTCAACAAGTGGTCTCGCATAACCTGCAAGGTGCTCAAAGACAATTTAACAAAAAGAACAAAAACAGAAGAAAAATTATTCAACAAGAAAGAAATGAAGCAACATCGAACCTTCAAGACCGGCAGTGAATAGAACAAGATCTGCAAATTTACTAATCTGATCTAAGAACTCTTGCAAACCAGGACGTTCAAACACTGTCACATAATTGATCTTTTGTTTTCCTTCAGAACTCTTCCACCCAGAGATATCATATCAATATTACAGTTACACATTGAAAAAGAAACCGAAATAACATGTTCGGAGAGAGATCAAGACCTTGTCCGAGGAAACACATTGAATCTCAAACCACTTCAATCCAGCTTCCATTGCTTGAGCATGAATACTGGCAGGCAAACTAGATTTCTCGTATGCACATACTAGCGTCTCGTCCATGTCAAGAACAACCTACACGCCAAAACTCCATTTCTTAAACACAATAATCTTACCCAAAAAAAAGAACCTCAATACTACAAAAACAAGTGGAACGCCACAAAATTGAAAAATTGTGTACATTAGACGTTAAAAATTGAAAAATTGTGTATATTGAATATACAGAACTTTGTATATTTTGAATGTACAAAATTGTGTATATAGTTTTTGAAAAATTACGTACATTAAATATACAAAATTGTGTATATTTTTTTGAAAAATTATAGAATATATAAAATTGTGTATATTATTCCCAAATTTGTTACCACTAGTCCTAAGCTCTCGCTTTAACAATCATAACCAAATCATATGCTATAATAATAAAAATTAGATCAATTACTCTAAATAAAAATTGAAATACCTAAATTTCAAGAGATTTATAAAATGAAATTTATTATTCATCTTAATTATTTTGATCACCTATTTAATATAATTAAAGTGAATTTACTTTTAGGTAATTATTAAGCTAGTTTTCCTTATAACAGTAAAATTCTCCAATCACAAAAAATAAAGCAAGGACCGTAATTATTATCATAATATATATATACAATACAATACCGTACCGTGAGCTTTTCGATGCGGTGATCATCGTCGACAGCGTCGTTTTGAGTGTCGTCGTCGACGCTGACAGAAGATTCTTCCTCCTGAGAAGAGACTTCGAGTTCGAGTTCGAGTTCGACGAGAGGCAAAGGAGTGAAAGAAGAAGAAGAAGAAGAATTTGAATTGGAATCGAGAAAATGAGAGGAGATTGAAAGTCTAAGATACGAAAGAAGGAAGTGAGCGAAGGAAGGTGTGCCTCTTAAGATCTGTGTGATTAACTGTAATAGAAACTCTAACCAATCCACCACTGCTCTCCACACTTGCAATCTACTCCAACTCCAACTCCTCGTGTACACTTCTGCTTGTGCCATAGCTAAAACCGAGAGAGAGAGAGAGAGACTGTGTGGCGGTTCTCTCTATTTTTGAATTATTTTGAAATTTTTTGGAAGATTACCATATATATATATATATATATGATCTGGTTGTTTGGGTTTGTGTTTGGGAAGGATTTATAATCTGGTGCTTCTTATTTTGAAAAAGCGTGGAATAGCAGCGAATGGTTGCGTGGCTGTGAATTATTGGATCTTTGATGCACACTCTTAATCACCACTAATTATTGAGTTTCGCTTTTTAATGGAAATCACATGAATCAAGAAAAGTACTTACTTTACTACTTAGGCACTACAAGCGAGGAATGAATTATAATGATCACGCGAAAGCTAAAGCCAAGCCAACCCAAGTGGGCCTTATCATGTAACAAGTAACAACAGCAACAGCCCATTTGGACCACGCTTATTTGTGACTGACACTTGCACTTAACTACTTTTTCTTTCTTTTTTTTTTTTCCTTTTTCCTCTATGACATGTGCATTTATTGCTGGTGATGAGCCTTTGGCACACTGCAAATTTGATAGCTATTGAGGTCACACAGACTGTGATTGATGTATAGTAAAGATTATATGGTAATGGTAATGTTTTATAATCTTTACCAAAAAAGATAATGTTTTATAATAAAAATTTATACTCTCGTATAAGAGAATAATATTAGGAATATATAATTTGTCATAATTTTGTTATAATTTATTATAAGGCATGTTGTGATTGATAAATATATAATAAGTAATGCTCAAAGTTATAACAAAGTAATGATAAATTATGTGTGCTTAATATTACTCCAAGTAAAATGTTGTGATGATTTTGTGAAATATGTTAGTTCGGCCAACATTATTATTTGGGTAACAATTAGTCTAAGTAGACTTCAAATTTGGACCACGCCCATTTGTGACTGTGAGTGCTACTTGCATTTAACTAACTCTTTTTTTTTTCTTTTTTTTATGACATTTGCAATTAACTACTACCTTTAGTTTTTTCTCAAAAAAAAAAAAAAATACTACCTTTAGTTTTTATTTATTTATGGGACTACCTTTAGCTTTTTGTGTTACTATTATGCATGGGAAATTGCAAATTCTATAGTCATTGATGTGATGAATTATAATTGGTGTTCGTTTACCCCAGGAGGGGTGGCTTAGTGCTAAAGATCCCGCGTGCATATGCAATGATCTTTCGTTCGAACCTTGGCGAGTACTAGGAATGGGAGATGGGAGCACTCATGCATTGCGCTTTACTGCTAGCTCTCTTAAAAAGAGGTCTACGGTACCTCAGTCACAGTAACTATGGCTCAATTTAGCATTCTCTAACAGGGGTGCCCCTATGGTCGAGCCCAAAAGGGTGAGTCATACATGGTTGCCCCCACCCCTCCCCACCTTTCACTCATAAAATAAAAAATAAAAAAAATAAAAAAATTGTGTTTGTTTGGGAACAGTTTATTTAGTTGAAATTGAAATTTTTTTGTTAAAAATACTATAAATAAAGATAAAAGTTAGTTGAAATAGTACAGCGAGACCCATAAATAGTACCAAAAAGTGCAGTGGAACCTTTGAATAATAACAAAAAAAAAATAGTAAAATAAGTTGGCTTTTTAAGCCATGCCAAAGTAACCTTGATGTATAATAAAACAGTAATATGATAATGATAATGTTGTACAATAATAATCTATATTCTCAAATAAAATTTTGTGTTAATTTTGTGAAATTCTAGGTTGGTAAATAACATTGTTATTTGGCTAACAATAAATCTAGGTGTATTTAATTTCACAACATTCTTCGTAACTATTGGGACGATAAATTGTGATTAGTGTACATTTCCAACTATGTTAGTTTCATTTATTTATTTTTTTTTTCCTTTTCAACACTTAATTTTGATCCATAACCAATTATTTTCATCCAACTCATTATTAAAGTTACCAAAATAATTAGATAGAATATGATTTGAAACTTGGACCTTTGAGTTTCTTTGTAAAATGGAAAAGATAAAATAAGGGCTTTATACTAATTAAACAATAACCTCCTTATACTTCTTTGTAACACTAAAAGAGTTAGAGCAACACAATTACAACGTAAATATATGCTAACAAATGATATAATATCTAAACTGTGGGGGTAAGGGCCCAAATTTATATATTGGGCCTTGGGCCTTAGCTAAGAATGTTGGTTGGTTCGAGGACGGATAAGTAATAGTGAGAGTGTTAGGCTCAGAATCCCATGAGTAAGATGCAGACAGAAAGGCTGGAGAAGGTGGTCTAATGAGGAGTAACTTCTCGGATAAGTAAAGCACTGATCAAATGTATATCCTATCATTTAAAGTAACCTTCCAGAAGGTTCTACTAATAGGGACGTGTATTATAAATGTACAAGAGGGATGGAAGCTCATAAATATCTAAGGAAAAGCTGCTGCCACTGCATTAAATGTTCTGCAATTAACTTTCTGACCGCATTTATGTGGAGAAGACTTATGAACAGTGTTGCCTTGGCTATCACAACACATAGAGGGCTAGAAGAGTGTCCGATGAGACAAGCACTCAAGTAGTGGCCTAGATGATCAACAAATGAAGAGCCAAGATTACTAAAAGAAAGATATATAATGTAAGAGACCCCAGAGAAAAAAGGGGGGGGGGAATTAAGAGAAAAACACTGTGATATTAAGAACTAACTTTGTAATCATACCTGAGATAAATATATAAGAATTGATTTCCTTGGACGGTGCCGATGACGATTTTCTTAAATATAAACTTGTTTATTTTCATTATTTTATCATCTGGACCAACTTTAGTATTCATCCGATTTATTAAAACCCAGTTTTCCAACCCAGTATTTACAAATTCATTGTTTTGAGTTTTTTGGATTTGAGTCCATCAACCTTTGGACTAGGAATTCAAAGCTAGTCCTTATACAAACTATTACGATAAACTTAATATCCACAGGAATCCATACTTCTAATGCATATATCCCGTATGATATTTGGAAAGATCAACAAGCTCAGCAGAATTACATTCGGCAATGATTTTAGAGAATCATTTATTTTGAAGAGAAAAAAAAAAAGAAAAAAAAGAAGCCAAACGCATCACTGAAGCAACAGTCCAAAGATTAGTCCATTTCCTTCTTCACTCGTTCGCAAGTGGCAGCCAAAACTTCCTCTAAGCAGATCCACTAACTACTTTTTTTTTTTTTTTTTTGGAGAAGACACTAACTAAAATAGATGTTTGACTTAAGTCCTTTATTCAACAATTTAATGACACTAATGGTTGTTTGGATACTGCTTATTGCTGAAAATTAAAAATATTGTAGCAAAATAATTTTGAAATGTGTGAATAATGCCGTGAGACTCATTTTTAATGAAAGTTTTGTTAAAAAAGAGGTTTGTGGGTCTCGTGAACAGTGCATGAGACTCATTGAAAAAGCATGAAAAGCTCTTCCCAAAAAAAAAAAAAAAAAAAAAAAAAAAAAAAAAGGTAAAACACAAACATTGGACGTCTGTTGTATCCAAACGGATACTATCTAAAATCCAAGTGTTTCAATCAAATAAAATAAAATCCATGAGTCTGGGTACACTGTTAAATTCAGAGCCATTTGAGATCATAAACTATGATTGATATATAATAAAAATGATATAAGGATGAACGTTACATAATAACAATTTATATTCTGAAATATTTTACAAATTTATCATAACATTTTATTTCAGAATATAAATTGTTATGATAAATTTGTAAAAATTTTACGTCTGTAACATTGTTATCTGGGTAACAATAAATCTAAGTATACTTCAAATTTCACAATTATTGAGATGAGAGGTTATGATTGGTGTAGGGTCTGTTTTTGTAGCCCAAGCCCAAAGGATGTGGGTTAAAAGCCCAACGAACCCAGAACAATGAATTTGTAGAGAGTGGGCGAAAGAGCTGGGCTAGTTATGAAGCACAGAACAGTTGGCTAGGTTATGTGCAGTGATGATAACATGAACTAAAGCTTGAACAACTTCCTGAATGAATGTCCGAAGAGATGTTTTATTAAGTGAGCAGTGATTACAGCATTCAGAGCTACAGTAAAGCTTTTTTCTCTCATTTTTCTCTATTTTCTCCCCCTTTTTTCCCGGTCCCCTCTTATCAGGGACCCTTCTTCTTTATATAGCATCATCTCCTATCATCTCTATCGTCCACTTGTTCTTCATCTGGGTACCTACTCAAGTGCATGTCACATCATGTGCCTACTTTAGTTCTTTGTGAGTGGCGGCAGCCGAGGTTACACTGTTCAGGGGTCTTCTCCACATAAATGCGGCCAGAAAAACTGTTGTAGTGCATTAAATGCGGTGATAGCAGCTTTTCCTTTAGATATTTTTTAGTTCTGATCATCTCCGGATCCACTCAGGACCTATCATTACCGTTGGGATTGTTAGGAAGATTAGTCGGACCTTCCACACGTTCGTTTGATCAAGGCTCATCGTAGCCGAAGAGCAAGACGTCTTCGGACCAATGCTGACCTCTTCGGACGACACTCCCCCTCTGCTTCTGGGCTTTCTGCTTTAGATGGGCCGCCCCAACCACCTATTGATCCTCGAAAATACAATAGTCCTTAACAGGGGGTTCCGGGCCCATTAAGTAGCTTTGGGCTTTTTCCCCCCACAATTGGTATGCACTTCCAACTATGTTGGTTTCATTTTAATTTTTTCTTCTTTTAAACACTTAATTTTGATCCATCCCTAACTATTTTATTCCAATTCATTATTAAGGTTACCAAAAAAAATTAGATTACAATATGATTTAAAACTTTAACCTTTGTTTTTTTAGAAGGACTTTGCAACAAAATATTTTTAAGTGGTAAGTTGTTAGTTGTTTTAATTTGAATTCAACACTAAAATTATTTTTTTACCCAACAATAATAACTAATAACAACTTACCACTTAAAATTTATTGTAAACATGTTATGAAAATGTTGTGAACATCACATTTATTTTTATTTTTTTTGGTTAGAGTAGATGTTTGACTTCCCTTATTCAACAATAAAAATGCTATATCCACAATATTTTTACAACAATACGGTTAAACTAACTAAAATCCATGCCTAAACGTATCATAAGAAAGCATTTTGAGAGTGAATGGGCATCAATTGTTTTGATTGGGTCGAAAATAAAAGCTAATCGTAGCCCAATACATAAACTTTATACCAGTTCTTGAGGCCGAATCACAATCCAGACCCAAACACAATAGGGTTAAAAACACAGTCCAAGCCCATTCCAGATCTAGTTGGATAACACACGGAACCTCACCACTCATACCAGTCGCAAAGAAACTCCGGCCGAAACTGCAGGTTTCAGCCAAAGAAACACCGATCTCTCTAGAAACACCCAAAAAAAAAAAAAAAAAAAAAAACGGCCGAAACTGCAGGTTTCAGCCAAAGAAACACCGATCTCTCTAGAAACACCCAAAAAAAAAAAAAAAAAAAGAATCAAAGATAAAAAAGAACAACCGCAACAACAAAGAAATCAGAGCCAGAAAAAGAAAGAAAGAAAGAAAGAAGCCGAAGAAGAAAAGAAAGCCAAAAAAGGCATGGGCGTCGATTACTACAAGATTCTCCAAGTAGACCGAAACGCCAAAGACGATGACCTCAAAAAAGCGTATCGAAAGCTCGCTATGAAGTGGCACCCCGATAAAAACCCTAACAACAAAAAAGAAGCCGAAGCCAAATTCAAACAAATCTCCGAAGCCTACGATGTAAAATACCAAAAACCCTTACTTTCTTTTCTCACTCTCTCAAATTTTTATTTATTTATTTATTTATTTTTTGTTGTATAGGTTTTGAGTGATCCGCAAAAGCGAGCAGTGTACGATCAGTACGGAGAGGAAGGGTTGAAGGGGCAAGTGCCGCCGCCGGGTGCCGGTGGCTTCTCCGCTGGGCCGGAGGGCGGAGGACCGACGTCGTTTCGGTTTTCGACTCGTAGTCCTGACGATATTTTCTCTGAGTTTTTCGGGTTCTCGGGTTTCGGAGGCATGGGCGATTTCGGTCACGGAGCTTCGCGTGCGGGCGGGTCCGGGTTTCCGAGGGGTATGTTTGGGGATGATATATTTGCTTCGTTTAGAGGCGGAGCCGGTGAGGGCTCTGTTGCCGCGCCGCGAAAAGGCCCCGCAATAGAACGCACATTGCCGTGTAGTTTGGAGGATTTGTATAAAGGAACTACGAAGAAGATGAAGATTTCTAGGGATGTTACTGATTCCAGTGGGTAAGTCTTGGGGTTTTTTTTTTTTATCACCTTTTAATCAATCACACTGTTTTTGATCTCATTGGTTTCAATTTTTTAGTTCAATTTAGATTCTAGATCTACATGTTTTGTTATGCCTTTTGTTTTGTTTATTTTGTCGATTAAGACTTTGTATAGAATAGATTAGCAGACTGACTCTCACTAGATCAGAGCCGACCCAAAAAATTTTGGACCCCAAAATTATTTATTTATTTATTTTGTCCATCAAGACTTCAGATTGATTTGATTGGAATACTGTTATTGTTGGTGGTGGAAAAAAAATTTATGTGTTTTTTGAGGATTTATAGCAGATTCCAAAATTTTGAAACTAAGGCTTGGTTGTTGATTTTCTGTCTATTCCATAATTTTATCTGAATAATGATTTTGTGCTGGTGTGTAATTTGTACCTGCTTTACTGTAAAGCTTGCTGAGTTATTATAGTTTTACCAATGTGAGGTTTTGGGTGCCAACTGATATTTTCTGCTATGTGTGTATAATGTGTTTTGAGGATTCTGGTGTTTAGGCCTGTTAGTGTGTTATTCATCTATTTTTGCTTTAAAAATATGTATTTCAAGTTTAAAAAGAAGGGTTTCTATGCTGCATAACTCCGGAACTTGCCACTTGCGATTGAAGCGGACTGCATCTGAGCGCTTGTGGGTTTGGCGTGTATATGGTATTTTGCAACTGATATTTAATAAGTTTGCTTTGGTAAGAGCGATATTTTGACAGTGTCTGGTGGAAGAGGCGTGTTTATGTATGAATACATCGTAATGTCACATTAAATTGTGATTGTTTTGATGCAATAAGTGAACATTCAAATTTGTTACAGTTTTAAGTTGTATCTTATTTTTAATCCAGTTCTGGAATGGAAGCTATCTTGATGTATATAGTTAGAAATATGTTCTGGCAGGCAGGGGGGACATACGATGTCATTACCTTTCAAAAGTTCCTTGTTTGTGATGGTGTGCAGGACGATACATGGTAGATATTTGGGAAAATTGTGTTGACAAATACATGTTTTTTTGTAGCATTTTCTGTTTTGTTTTCTATATTGAAAGATCCAGTAGTTGAGATCTTGTTTAGATTTCTGAGCCAGTGAAAAGTCCATAATTAAAGCAAGATGCCTTGCTGTCTATAATTTTTCAAGATATGACCGCAGAAGGAAGAAGCTTACATGGCCAATAGCTTGTATTTTCTGAATTTTGGCACTTTGAGGTCAATAATTGCTGTAAAACTACTAGAACCTTTTGACACTTGATAACCTTTTTTTCTTAACTTTATTCGTAGTACTGTTAGGAGTTTGGGATATTGTCAATCCATGATTATGTGACTTTATTGTGTCTGCTGGGTGAGAGAATAGTTTCCGTGAAACTTTGTAATTACTTAAGGAACTAAAGTTATCAAATATATATGTGCAACAAAATCAAATTTTCTTTCTTTTGTTTTTCTTTCTTACTGTGTTGTTGTTGTAGTAAGTTTGTTTCATCCGTGTTATAAATCTGCTGGGTATGCAAGAAACAGCATTATACACACTAGAAAATTAAAAGAATTGGACAAGAGATCCCTTGCATATGAAATTTCTTTTGATAGTTTGTCTTGACTGGTCTTGGTTATGTTATTTTGTTGTACAGGAGACCGACTACAGTGGAGGAAATTCTTACAATTGAGATCAAGCCAGGTTGGAAGAAGGGGACAAAGATCACTTTCCCGGAGAAGGGAAATGAACAGCGAGGTGTTATACCCTCAGACCTAATCTTTATTATTGATGAAAAGCCTCATAGTCTCTTTAAGAGGGATGGCAATGATCTAATTGTCACCCAGAAGATATCTCTTGTGGAAGCTTTGACAGGTTACACGGCACAGTTGACCACACTTGATGGGCGGAATCTGACAATTCCCATCAACTCCATCATCAGTCCCACCTATGAAGAAGTTGTTAAGGGAGAAGGTATGCCAATCCCCAAAGAACCTTCCAAAAAAGGAAACTTGAGAATCAAATTCAATATCAAGTTCCCCACCAGGCTTACATCAGAGCAGAAAACTGGCATTAAGCGACTATTAACTTCTTCATAAACGCCGGTGGTATCTCTCCCGACCATCTTCCAAACTTGTGTAAGCTTGCTTTTATTTTCTTTGTTGGTTCTCATTCCTGGAAAGAAAGAAAATTCATGCTTTGTGAGCTGAGGATTCTATTAAAACAGTTATTTAGGCTTTTAATATTATTTGTGTTTTTTTGTCTTTTTTCTTTTTCCAATCTTCTTTAAGTGCACAGGTTTTGCCAGACCACTCATGGTTGTAAAATGTTCATAGAACAAAATTTATGTACCCTCGCTTACTATGGGCTTGAGTTGCCATTGGTCACCCTTCCCCTTAGTTTTTCCCCCCTTGTGCTGTGCACCACCTAATTCTGAAGAACAAAAATGGTTGAATTGCTATAACATGCCTACCAGTTTGTGAGATGTAAGCTTTGCTATGATGCAAATTTGGTGACCGGACAAAATTCAACCGTAGAATTAGTTCTTTTCTTATCCAGTTATTTCCAGGCATTTGAAGGGCGCATCTTTAACTTTTGGGGGACTTAAAAAGTGCCCTGTTCTTAATAGCAGAAGTGAGTCAGAACCGTTTTCAGTCAAAATTTAAAACTGCCACCGCCTGGTTTATGTGGAAAGAAACCCAGCTATGGTTGGTGTCTCCTGGGTATAATAGCTAGAGGATGTTGATTGATTCTTCAGTGGTCATTTGAAGTGAATTGTGAATTGCTTTATACGTACTTTATATTTGGAGTATTCAATATATATATAGATAGAAACACACACGCACCTTAATCGGAGAGCATGAGGTTCTGTGGCACGTTCTTGAGATTCTTTATATATATACTTTCACCTCAACAAATATTACATTTATATGAAAGTTTTAGTTTATTGACCGCTCAGCAAAATAATTGTACATTGTTGACCAGAATATTGAAATTTAGCCAAATTGGATTTTTTTTTTGGTATAAGAATAGGAGGGGATATATGTTTTATACTTTGATTATAAAAATATATATTCTTTAGAATATTTTTGTTTCGTACAAATACAAATATGTACGTAAGTTTAACTTATGTTATAGTACTTTTTAGGGGTGTTCGTGGTGTGGTGTGGTGTGGTGTGGTGTGGTGTGGTGTGGTGTGGTGTGGTGTGGTGCGGTGCGGTTTTGGGCTATTTTTAGCACTGTACTTTGCGGTGCGGTTTAGCTAAAATCATTACTGTACTGCATTTTGTTTTTGCGGTCACATGTGCATTAGGCTTTTAATATTATTTGTGTTTTTTTGTCTTTTTTCTTTTTCCAATCTTCTTTAAGTGCACAGGTTTTGCCAGACCACTCATGGTTGTAAAATGTTCATAGAACAAAATTTATGTACCCTCGCTTACTATGGGCTTGAGTTGCCATTGGTCACCCTTCCCCTTAGTTTTTCCCCCCTTGTGCTGTGCACCACCTAATTCTGAAGAACAAAAATGGTTGAATTGCTATAACATGCCTACCAGTTTGTGAGATGTAAGCTTTGCTATGATGCAAATTTGGTGACCGGACAAAATTCAACCGTAGAATTAGTTCTTTTCTTATCCAGTTATTTCCAGGCATTTGAAGGGCGCATCTTTAACTTTTGGGGGACTTAAAAAGTGCCCTGTTCTTAATAGCAGAAGTGAGTCAGAACCGTTTTCAGTCAAAATTTAAAACTGCCACCGCCTGGTTTATGTGGAAAGAAACCCAGCTATGGTTGGTGTCTCCTGGGTATAATAGCTAGAGGATGTTGATTGATTCTTCAGTGGTCATTTGAAGTGAATTGTGAATTGCTTTATACGTACTTTATATTTGGAGTATTCAATATATATATAGATAGAAACACACACGCACCTTAATCGGAGAGCATGAGGTTCTGTGGCACGTTCTTGAGATTCTTTATATATATACTTTCACCTCAACAAATATTACATTTATATGAAAGTTTTAGTTTATTGACCGCTCAGCAAAATAATTGTACATTGTTGACCAGAATATTGAAATTTAGCCAAATTGGATTTTTTTTTTGGTATAAGAATAGGAGGGGATATATGTTTTATACTTCGATTATAAAAATATATATTCTTTAGAATATTTTTGTTTCGTACAAATACAAATATGTACGTAAGTTTAACTTATGTTATAGTACTTTTTAGGGGTGTTCGCGGTGTGGTGTGGTGTGGTGTAGTGCGGTTTTGGGCTATTTTTAGCACTGCACTTTGCGGTGCGGTTTAGCTAAAATTATAACTGTATTGCATCTTGTTTTTGCGGTCATATGTGCGGTGTGGTGCGGTGTGGTGTGGTGCAGTTTAGAGTTTAGCCAAAACCATAATCGCACCTTACCTCATTTTTGCGGTCACGTGTGATATTATGTATAAGATGCGGTTTGAAGTTGGTAAATTTTTCAAATTTTGGGCTTTTTCTCCTCACCTCCAAACTAATTTTCCCATTTTTTAAGGTTAAGTTTTAAATTATTGAGTTAGTTTTTCTTTATTTTGAGTTGGCTTTTTTAGTCAACACTTGTTAGGGTTATTAAACTTTTTTATTTTTTTATTTTTTGAAAATTGGGGTTATTAAATTATTAATATTATATTTAATATTATAAATAAATATATTAATATATAGAGAGGGTGCGGTGCGGTTTGTGCGGTTTTCTTATTATAAAACTATAAACTGCATTGCACCATGCAGTGCGGTGCAGTTATACCATTTTGTAGGCGGTTTTGGTGCGATTTTTGCAGTAATTGCCTTCTATTTGCACCAAAATTAACATCTTCCTTTTATCCACCAAAAAAAAAAATTTTTTTTTTGACATATTCCCTTTTATAATATTAATTAATATTTTTGAGCTTTTACTTTTCTAAATAATATTAATTGATATTTTTTAGCTTCTATTTTTCTAGAGTTTAAGTGCCCATTTGGGATAAGCTTATTGTGGATAATTTATTTTCAAAAGTGATGTATATTTTAATAGGTGAAATTTTAATGAGTATCTAAAAAAGGGTAAAACTTCAAAGTTGTAGAAAGCTATATCTAGATAAGTTGACAAAAGAAGTTAGTTAATAGATTCGATGACCATCTGGTTGCTCTCTTTTCTGGGTCCCATTTTGATTAGGCTAGGGCTTGGGGACTCACATCTAGTGATTCTCTTCTTTTATTCCTAAGCTCTCTTCTTTTTTGTAATTATTGTTTTTTTTTTTTAATGTTTTTTCTTTTCCATCTTTTTTTGTACTTTTGATATGCTAGTGCTACTTTGTATTTAGTAGTTTTTTTGAATATACGTGTTTCTTACCTATCAAAAAAAAAAAAAAAAAAAACTATAGCTACTTTAAATTACAACTTGTTACCACACACTGGTCCTTAACTATGAATATACGTGTTTCTTACCTATCAAAAAAAAAAAAAAAAAAAACTATAGCTACTTTAAATTACAACTTGTTACCACACACTGGTCCTTAACTAGATACAACAATAATGTATGTCTTTGTTGGTTTAGGGTTCTAGCAAAATCTCCCTCCTCCCCCTTTTCCCCCTTAAAATAGAAAATGTTGAAAGCGAGACAACAATCATGACTATCATATTTAGGTGCGATCATAATAATTCTTCTATTATCAAGAAATTAATACTTGAGGAGCTCAGACAAAGATAAATAAATTGTAGTTTAACAAGAGAGTTAAGCCAATTAGATTATGAAATCAATAGTTTAAAACTAAATCAATTTTATATCATTGTTTCAAATGTTCAAACTCAAGACTTATCTTATTTCAAAACTCCATGTAATGGTTTACAACTCTTGAGAATATAATAATTAGCGTACATCCACCACTTCTATCATTTTTACTAATACTAAAATCAATCTCCTGTGAAAGATTATGAATTTTTTTACCAAACTAAACCCATTGAAATCAAGTTGAACATGCACGTAGTTGGTTGACTATGCCAAGAAAAGCATAGAGATTAGAGACAAATACATGTGGGTTCAATATCGAAATCACAAAACTAAGGGGTCACCAATGCTAATACAGATTAGCCAAAAGTGAAAAAAGCAAAAAAAGTACCACATCATATCCTATCACACACCCCCTATTTTTACTATCTACACTCCAAGTCTCCCAAATCGTACGGCTACAAACCCCTCAATCCCATTAAAAAAAGAAAAAGAAAAAAGAGTGGAGATAGTAATTACCTAATATAGCGTTAATTTACAGTCTCTCACAAAAACCCACCTCTCTGTGTTTCGCTCCTCACGTTTTTACATACTTCTCTCTTCTCTGTTTTTCTAAAGCTCTCTCTCTCTCTCTCTCTCTCTCTCGTCGATCCCTCTCCGTACTCTTTCTCTGCAATTCCAATACATCAAGTAAATACTTTTCCTACCTTTAAAATTCAGGAAATAAAAAATAAAAAAAATCCAAAACGCACCGTTTTAGATCTCCGAATTCTGATAGGTCATGGAAATGGCTGCCAGTCCTCGAACCGTAGAGGAGATCTTCAAAGATTACAGTGGCCGCCGAGCTGGTGTCGTTCGTGCTTTAACTTACGGTACTTTACTTTCTCTCTCTACAATTACGCTCTCTCTCTCTCTAAAATATTAATCTGACCGTTGCTTTTTTTGATTCAGATGTTGATGAATTTTATGGACTCTGTGATCCAGGTACTGTGTAATTAGACTTATTTTATTTTATTTTAAATTTCGGTTTTTTTTTTTTTGGTTTGGTTTCCGAGAAACCGAGGGAAAGTTTTGTTTGCATGGTGTGGTTATGGTAATCAGAGTCGTAGGATTGGAATGGGAGGTCAAAATTATTGTAAAATTAAAAAATTGTTCGTTTCTTTTTATGTGGAAACGTATTTTTTTTCCTGTTCAATTTAAATTTTTTTAGATCTCTGGTCTATGAGAACATTTTGATAGTGAAAGTAATAGTAATGCAATTGAAATGAAATGATTGTAATTTCAAATCAAAAAGTCTAGGTCAAATAAACTGTAGAGAACTCAATTTGAGTTTTACTGTTTTGTTATGATCCAAACAGAACTTTTTAAGTGTTTAGTTAGTTAGTTAGTTAGTTTTTTTAATTCAAAATTTTTTGTCCCTTTTGTTTTGCTATAGATAAGGAGAACTTGTGTTTGTATGGGCATCCGAATGAAAGTTGGGAAGTAACTTTGCCGGCTGAGGAAGTTCCACCGGAGCTTCCCGAGCCAGCACTTGGGATCAATTTTGCAAGAGATGGCATGCACCGGAAAGATTGGCTTTCGTTGGTTGCAGTGCACAGTGATTCTTGGTTGCTTTCTGTGGCTTTCTATCTTGGAGCTCGTCTTAACCGCAACGAAAGGTAAAATCTTTCATTCTTTTTATTGTTTCTGCCACATTCATGTGCTCCATATGATATTGGAGTTCATTTGAGAAATCTGATATTGATGTATTTGTTGAGCAGATCTTTGGGCGCTCCTGAAAAATTGAATTCCTTGTTGTCTCTTGTATTTATTTTTAAGCTGAAAATCCATATATAACAAATGGGTCAGCGTCAATATAAGTTGTGGTGGTGACTTTAATTAGCTTTGTTGGCTCTGGGGTTCAAAATGATAGCTTAGTGGTTATGGCATCCTTTGTGGTGTCCCATGTTTGTGGTTCTAACCCCACCTCCTCTCCCCCTCACTCACTATCTACCTATCAAAAAATTATCTTTATTGGCTCTGTTGTACTTGTTGGAGTTGGATTTAAAACTTCAAATGCTAGAAGATAGAGCTTAATGGGTTGGGATTCCATATGCTTGATCTGAAATCTTGTTTCTTCTTTTCTAGACTTTTTTGAGGCATTGTATTGTGCTCTTAATATTTGGGAGAACTTCTATACACACTCAGTCTACTTAAGAACTCTCCTTGTTTAATAAATTTCTTATTATTTGTCAAGAAGAAATATGTGTTGAAAATAGAGCCATTCTAACTTTGACAGGGTGTCCAAGTACTTCCTAATTTGTTTGTTTTTCGAAGTTATGTCTGTTCCTTCTTTTTCTCAATTTTCTTTTACTGAAAGTTTGTCTTTTTGCCTCATGCTATCATTCTGTTGGCTTACAGGCAGCAGCATCAGAATATGTTCCTTTATTCTTTCTCTCAGTGTACCTAATTTCTTACAAATGGATCTTGGTTGTCTGCCATGTTTTTTTCTGTGTTAGTTTAAAAGTTCTAGTATATCAATTTTCATTCCTCACTGCTCTTTGCATTTGATGCAATAGTGATTTACATGGTTTAGTTTGAAGCTCCCCTTCCCCCTCCCCTTGGAGCCAACACTTAACAAAAAAAAAAAGTTTTACTGATCCAAGAAGCTTTTTTGTCATTCTGTTGTTTGGAGATTCATGAACATGGTCTGTGTATTCTGGAAGAATTTCAGTCCTAGAACTGAGGGTAAAAACTATGAGCTTAAGATAACAGGAGTTATCACTAGCTGATTTATTTAAAGAACGATCAAGTAAACATTTTTAATGGAAAGGAAGGTGGATGAAGCTGTCAACTCTCCAACTGCAATGTTGTTTTAAGTTATCAGTACTTCTTATTCTATGCTGAATTTTTTTTTTTTTGGTCACATCTTATAAGTAGTTCAATGATTCAGGTCGAGGGAACGAAAAAAGGTAGATGAGCATGTAATAACATTAGCAGAATTAGTAAAAGGGACTTGTCAATCAAATTGGTGACAGAGTGATTCTAGATAGGATAAAATGGCAAAAAGGATTACATGTGGCTGACCTTGATTACCTGCTTGAGGATCCATAGTTGATTCCAGAGTTTTGGGCCTAAGGTGTAGTTGTTGTTGTAGCATGAACATTTTGTATGTAATAATGATATCATATGCCTTTAAAGTAATCATGGCACTGATGGCTAATTGCTAGCAGATACGTGAATATGATTTTAAATCCCATGCTATGTCATGGCATTCTAGGAACTCCCTTGATTCAGTAGCTTTACTTTTGCTTATATTGAACTGTTGGGACTGGTACAAGAATCATGGTGAGATACTGCATACTAAGGCCATACCTGTTTATGTTCAAAGCCATCTTTCTACTGTTTATCTAAAAAAAAAGCCATCTTATCCTGTGAGGTTGGCAGTTTTGGGTCAGAGCTTGCACATTAGTGGCGCAATGACATTTATTTTACAGTAGCTGAGAAATCTGAATGGGGCTTGACTGAGCGAGTTATTATTTGTAACTATACAGAGAATTTCAGACTCCTTTTTCTCTCTTAAAGTTCTTTTTTTTTTTTTTTTTTTTAACGTCCACTATTGTTATGATCTAAAAGGAGGTTTTTCATGTATGCAAAATTGCATGCCATTTTCCTTTGTTATAATTGTCTATTTAACATAAATTGAGTTGATTTTTTTGACAGGAAACGTCTATTTAGCTTGATCAATGAACTGCCAACCGTTTTTGAAGTTGTTACGGAGAGGAAGCCTATAAAAGACAAGCCCAGTGTGGATAGCGGAAGCAAATCTCGGGGCAGCACAAAGGTTAGAAAGATGGAACTTAAGCTTTTTTAAATTTCTTGATTCTCTTCTATCATTGAATTTGTCATACTTAAGTTAGTGTCTATCAGCCTCTGGCTCTATCTAAGGTTATGTTTGTCAAAATGATAATCAAAATCAGAAAAATAAATCTATAAAAATATACTGTGGGATGAATGATTATGTGTATTCTAAAATGTCAGCGTGCATTTGTTGAAACACTATTCAAGAAATTTATATGATTTAGGCTTGCAAAGCCACCTAATTACCAAATATTGACCTTCTGCAAGAAGAAAGGTTATTGGCATTTGGCATACTGGTTTTACCGTTTCATAGTACTAATGCATGCTCATACCTTTAATCATTACTGGGTTCACTGTACTGTAGAGATCAAATGATGGACAAGTTAAGATTAATACTAAGTTTGCTGATGAGAATTTTGAGGAGGAAGAAGATGAGCATAGTGAAACCCTTTGTGGGAGCTGCGGTGGAAATTACAACGCAGATGAATTTTGGATTGGCTGTGATGTCTGTGAGAGGTGGTACCATGGAAAGTGTGTGAAGATAACACCTGCTAAGGCGGAAAGCATCAAGCAATACAAATGCCCATCTTGTATGAAGAGGGGCAGGCAGTAGTAGTCACTAAAGCCAATGTTGGGAGATGAATAGCATTGTTCCTGTGGCTGACAAAAAAAATGGTATAGCAGTGTTACTTTTTTAAAAGTTATGTATTGAGTTTGCTCTGTAATATTTATTTCTAACAGATTGTTTCAAAGTGGTTTAAAGCCATCTTCCCCGGTGAATCCTTGTTCAAATATTTTCTTATATAATTAGAATCTGTTAATTTGTGTCAGATTCACCAATAACATACATATAGTTGGTGAAGTGCTTTTTTTTTTTTACATGTAAATGCACGTCTATGCATTGTGATTGTAAAGGAATGTGTTCCTTCTGAGTAGACATTAGTTGTCTATATTTCTAATTAATTTCTAAATCCCCATCAGGATTTGTATAGGACCGTTGAATGTGCCCCTATTGGGCCTAAAACTTGACTTTGAAGATTACGACTGCTGCAAAAGATCCAATGCATCAAGGTTAGATTCTTTAAAACTAGCTTTGAGACTGGTGATTCAGTTGAATTGTTAATTAATAAATACTTTACAAGTTACAACCAATGCCAGCAAAGCCCCAACTTATGAAGTAATCCAGCCATTTTTAATGTTTATGAACCTTTGAAAGTAATCAAAAGGTCAAACCTGAAGCATGGAGACAATTATGGAGAGCATGAAGGCCCCTTACTATAGAACAAAGCAACGAATTGGTCCGCGGCCCAAGGTGGCTTCCTTCTAAATACTATGTTTAGACTTAAATCAAATGGATCATAAAAACGTTACATGGGTGTAGGTAACGAATATTCAAGCTTTGTTTGGTTGAGATGATGGACGTGCAATGATAGAAAAGATTTGTGTTTTCTACCGTGTGTATATGGTATAGAGACCGGAAGAGTGGAAATATGGAGATTATATTATTATCATGTCATTATATAAAAGTGAAAGGATAGAAAAGTGAAGGAGTAATGTTATCATTTTCTTCTTAATGGTATTTCCATCCTGTTTTCTTCACAATTTGGAAGTGGACTCAGGTGGAAAACTCCAATTTTTCCTATTTTCTTTCCTCTTCATTTTCACTCCAACCAAACCATGAAAAATTACATTTTCCTCTTCATGCTCCTTCCATCCTCTTTCATTCTTTTCCTTTCCACCCCAACTACACATTGCATTAGACCAGTGAAGAAATGGGACGATTCGTATGTGGCTACGCAAACTGACTGAATGAGTTGGATCGAGTTGATCCATAGGGTCACATGAGTCAGCCTTTTTTCCCCCCTCTTTTGTCAAAAACCATTTTCGTTTTATTTTGGTTTTGGTAACATTTAATCTATTTATACAACAATCATAGTTATACAATCAAAAGCCTTGTGGCTCGGTAATGTTATCTAATTCTCTCAACAAGGAGAACATGAATTGGAATCTCCTTTGTCTACTTTATTGTAAACAAAAAAAATTGTAGTTATAAAATCTATTTTTCTTTTCATTGATAAGAGTATTATATTAAATTTTTTATATTGCACATGAAAATATTGATGATATCACCCACAGATCTGAGGTGCAATTTGAAACCAAAAATACTTTAAATCCAAAATTTACTGCTAAAATTAATTATTTTTTCATAATTATATTATATATTTTCTTACTAAATATTTAAACTTATTTTTCTTTACCCGACATGTTCTATCTTAATCTTTTTTTTTTTTTTTTGAAAGCGTTCTATTTTAATCTTAAAACTCTATATATTTAGATATTTTTATAGGTGATTTAATTTTATTTCATGTTTTACAAACTAACTAGTATACAAGCTGATATTTTGATCGTGGCATCTAGTTTTTATCTTTTTTTTTCTCTTGTGAAAACTATTAGATTGCTCATAATTATTGATTCATAAATTTAAGAATTTTTGTATTTTCTAAATATTTTTTTTTTGGTGGTTATGCTCTTTTATCCTCTTATTTGTATTGGAAAAAACACCAAATGAATATGTTCAAATCTCTAATTTATTTATTAAATGTTAAAATAAAGATCATGATGTGACCCTCAGATAAAATTAGCTCTAGTATGAACTACAGTACCATATAGTCTAATCAAACTTCAACGGTCCAACCCAAGCACCTATGATATTGGGTTGACTTAGAGCACCTTCAACAGGTTCGGTATTCGAGTTTATTAGCTAAAATTTGAAGAATTTGTGCACTGTTCATACTCTAACAGGTTTAGTATACTTGGATTTTTTTGGCTAATGAACAGTAGCCCATCAAGTCTGATGGGCTACTATAGATTAGCTATTGGTTTTTTTTTTCATTAAAAAATTCCAATACTTAATATTTTATCGCTTCTTTTTCTTTCTTCTTTGATTTGTTTCTTCTCATAGAACAATTCTTGCTCTCACAAAACAATTTTTGCTCTCATAAAAAACTAATTTAATTTAAACAACAAATCTAAAATCAAAACAACAACAACAATAGATCAAGAACAGAAAAAAAAAAAAAAATTAGAACAACAATAAAAAATAGAGACGTATGTGTGTGGTGGAGTAGCAGCGGTGAGGAGGAGGAGGAGCAATGGTAGCGGTGTGGTGGAGCAAGTGCGATTTCTCCTTTCTCTCCATGCGTGTTTGTGTGTGTTTGAAGATAATGGTAGAAAAAGAAAAGAAAAAGAGTAGAAAAGGAGAGAGCTGGAGAAAGAAATAGAGAGGGAGGTTCTGGAAGTGGAAAGTAGAGGAAAAAAAAAAAAGAGGAGAGGATGAGATATATGGGTATATGTGTGTGGTGCAGAAAGAACAAGAGAAAAAAAAAAAGAAAAAAGAAAAAAAACAAGGAAACATATGTGGATGAAAGAATGGAAATACTATCACAATATTTTTACAATATTTTCACAATAAATTTTAAGTAACATATTGTTATTAGCTAATATTGGTGAGTAAAAATATAATTTCAGTGGTGGATTCAAATTAGAATTAGTAACAACTTTTCATATAAGAGTTTGTTATAATTCTTGTGAAAGTATTGCGAAAAATGTTGTAAACATAACACTTTTTGTTGAAAAATATAATTGTTGGGAATAAATATAGAAAGAATAAATGATGATAAAAAAAAAAAAAAAGAATGAATGAAGAAATAACATTTAAATGAGATAGAGAATGTGATAGAGAATCTATTGAAAAATGTATTTGAAAAAATAGGTAGTTAATGGTAAAAGACATTGTTCATTCTCTAAATAGTACAAAAATTTAGAGAATCTACTAGAGATGTTCTTACACTTACACATGATGAAGAATTTTTACTTAAGAACTTTCAAACTCATTTCTTTGCACCTTCAGTCCCGGCCTTAGATTTGGTCTCCAAATAATAAGCATAGCTTGAGACACAACTGACAGACTGTCTTTTGGACATAAGATAGGAAAAAGATAACTAAGAGTTTGAAAGTCTTGAAATGCTACTGTTATTACCTGCTAACCTGCCCTCAAAACATTTCTAAGTTAAGAAGAACAGTAAGGCACAAGGCCTAGTGGACAATATCTGGTGGTAGGAAAAGTGTATGAAACACATGTTAGAATTAAAGGAGCGATCGTACAATCCATGATAAAAACAATAAATACAGTAATATGGTTTAAGAAATGTCATTGACAAATAACAGGGAGCAATTGATCTAAATTACCATTGACATGGAAAGCTATGACAATGGCTGAGGCAGCATGTGTACACTGTAACGAACACAGTAGAATATTACAAGCCTATAATTTATAGCCATCACGAACCACAGAAATATTACTCAATCAAGGGAGTTCATTACTTCAATTCCATCCAATCCGGCCATGCTACAAAACAAACAATCACATAAATGAGTTAATAACGGAACAGCTACGTCACTGATAGAAATAGCGAAGAATGAAAGAACTGCAATTACTTTCTTGCAAAAATACGAACAAACAGTAATTAATTCTATTCCTTTTATTCCATTGGTGTTAAATAACATTATAGAAAAGTTTAGGAACTAGAGATACAACAAAATCTCATAACATGCATTTTCACAATATCTTTGTCTTGAATTGTGGTAGGTCCCACTAAAATCTTATTTTATTTCAATTTATTTTGAATTATGATGGAATGATATCTCATTTGTTATGGAAGTTTTGTGACATTTTGTTGTAATCCTAGAGGAACTCATAACAATCACATGCAGACTTAAGAATCCTAATGGAGAGATTGACATTCTTTTCAATTTTTTTTTTCTCATTTTCTCATTTATGTTTTTATTTTATATTATTATTGTTCTTTTACAAACAAGTGAAAATATATGCCCATTAATCAAATCAAATGAGTTTCTGTTGAGATGAAAATAAAATGAGTTAACATACCTAGTTCATTCTTCTTCTGTTTCCCTTCTTAAATTTAAGATATGTGTCTCTAATTGCATTCAATTCATTGACAACAACATTTGTTGGCATCCGCTCATTAGGTGATGTTGTAGAACACGACAATCCAATTTCGAACATTGATATCAAGCAATCTTTTATTCTGCTACTAACATTGAGATGGGGCTCTTCTTCAATCATTGCTCTGTCTTCAATGTCATCTTCATTTCTGTCATCATCAACATCTTCTTCATCCTCCTCAAAGAACATTGATGGGTCAACTATATCCATTACATGTTCAGGCAAAGCCATTGAAGTAAACCTGTGAATGCTCAAACCATCTATGAACATTTCATCGATAGGTTTTTTCCCAGTGAATATCTCTAGCAAGAGTATCCCATAACTGAAAATGTCTCCCAATGTAGAAATTTGGCCACCCATCCCGTACTCTATAATTCAATAATACATTTTCAGTAACAGACAGTAATCTTATGACCTTAGAATTTAACCACTAGTGCATTATGCGTTGTTTGCACATATATCGCAACATACAATTTTGTGGATTTGTGCATTTTTTTTTTTCAAGTGGCCAATGGTGTGAAACATTTTTCCCTACTCAAAAAAGTGGTCTCAAACTTGAGAATATAGTTACATTTGAAAGAATCTCTACTTTCTTTTAATATGAAAAAAAAAAATCTTATTAAACAAGAAATGAGTTGTGCTTCATTTGGTTGAAAAATTACCTGGAGGAATGTATCCAATGGAACCCTTTAGTCTAACTGAAAGGCTTTGACTTTTAGAGGGATTGTTCGATGCTTCAAAGAGGAACTTCACCAATCCGAAATCACCAACGTGGGCTACCATATCTTCATCAAGGAGTATATTGCTTGGTTTAATATCACAATGAACAATTGGTGTTTGGCAATGTTGATGAAGATATTCTAATGCATAAGCAACATCAATGGCTATATTTAGTCTCTGAATAAAGCTTAATTTGTTTCTTTGGTGTTGCTCATCATTTTTTGGATGCAACCACTGGTCTAGACTTCCATTGCACATGAACTCAAAAATTAGACTCTTAAAGTCATTCCCTTTATGATCAATGCTAGAGCAAGCAGAGAAAATCTTGAGGAGATTGCGATGGCGTATACTTCTCAAAGCATTGCATTCATTAATGAAACTTGTGGAAGCTTCTTGTTGTTGAAGGTCCAATACTTTGATTGCAACAATTGCTCCATTTCTAGAAAGAACTCCTTTGTATACAGAGCCAAAGCTACCCGAACCAATCAAGTTGTTCTTAGAAAACCCGTTTGTGGATTCTAAGAGTTCTGCATAAGAGATAGGTAATTGCCAATCTTCAATAGAAGACGTAGTTAATGCTTTGTCTCTTAAATTTTTCACAATAGAACATGTAGGGAAAAAATACAAAAGAAGAAGTGCAAATATGGTTATACAAGTGACAGGAATTATTATTCTAAGTGTAAGAAGCTTCCCATACAATTTAGGATGTTTGCTTGAGCATTGAGATAAATTTAATTCTTGGACACCACCGCATAACTTTTCATTTCCAAATATTGAAATTGCGCTTGCATTTGCAAAAATTCCTTCACTTGGCACTTCACCCTCAAAATCATTATAAGAAATATTGAGATGCTTAAGTGCCAAAAGCTTGCTAAGAAATTCAGGAATATGCCCAGATAATTTATTATGAGAAAGATCTATATCTTCTAAACCTCTTAAATTCTTCAAGGTTTGAGGAATTACTCCCTCAAATGAGTTGCCGTCCAAATACAAGTACTCCAAACTAATACAAGTCTCAAGGGTGGTGGGAATTTTGCTTGATATTTTATTCTTTGAGAGATCTAACTTGGTAAGATGTACTAAGTTGCCCACTTCAGAAGGTATTGCTCCTATAAAAAAATTATAAGACAAGTCCAAAAAAATTGAAAGAGATGAAAGACCCATAACTTGTTTTGGTATTGTTCCAGAGAGATTGTTATGAGAAAGGTTCAGTAAAAGCAAATTTTGGCAGTTTCCTAGGCTTGGGGGTATCCTTCCCTCAAATTTGTTCCCCTCCATGTAAAGTTCTGTCAGCGTAGTTAAGTTACCCAAGGTGGAAGGGATTGGCCCAAAAAAATTGTTATTTTCCAAATATAATACATTTAACTCTTTAAGCTTCCCAAGAACATGAGGGAGAGTACCTCCCAAATAGTTATTTTCTAATCCAAGAAAATATAAGTTAACAAGATTCTCGATCCCAGTAGGGACGTTACCGTGAATCTTATTCCCACCCATAGCAAGAGTGCTTAGCTGGGTGGAAAGGTTGGCTATAGAGCTGGGCAATACTCCTCCAAAATTATTACATAGAAGAGCCAAAAACTCCAAACTAGTACAGTTGGCCAAGAAATTGAGAAAACTCAAGTCACCATCCATTCCCTTTCCAAGGCTATTGTGTCCAAGATTAAGCCAATGCAAGCCTTGCAAGTTTGCTAGATTTTGAGGCACTGTCCCAGTCAGACCATTTTGATCAAGGTCAAGTGCTCGAAGTTGAGAAGCATTTGAAAATGACTCGGGAATAGGTCCTGTGAAATTGTTTCCACTGCCAAAAAATCTTTGAAGGTTAGGAAGAGTAAAACCAACATCTGTTGGGAGGCTTCCATGCAGCTGGTTGTCAGCAACAGAGAAAATGTAAATGGAAGAAATATTATAGATCTGAGGAGGGATGGTACCAGACAGATTATTCACCGAAAGGCTGAAAAATCCCAACCTTGATAGACGGCCAAGTCCACCAGGTACGCTTCCTTGAAAATTGTTTTCAGGAAGCCTAAGGACATACAAAGAAGAAAAATTTCCTATCCAAGCTGGGATAGTTCCTGTTAGGCTGTTCTCGCCAAGATCTAGTTCCACCAACTTTGACAATGAGCTGAGGTGGTCTGGAATCTGCCCAACAAGATTGTTGTAAGCAATGTCAAGCACTCTAAGTTGTGTACAGTAGCTCAGATTAGTCGGAAGTTTACCACCAAAGGAATTCCGGCTCAAATTGAGAAGCTGCAGGCGCTGTAGACACCCCACTTCTTGAGGAATTTCATCGTAGAAGCTATTGTTTCGTAGGTAGATTCCTGTGAGATAAGTAAGATTTCCTATAGAGGATGGTATGGAGCCAGACAATTTCTTAGCTGTCAAGTTCAAAGCCATGACCCGTTTACTGGAAGGGCCACATGTAACACCTAACCAGTTGCAGAAATGAACAGAGTCATTCCATGAGCTCATGATTTGAAGTGGGTCTTGGGTGATCCGATTCTTGAAGTCAAGTAAAGCTAGGCGATCAGTCTCATTTGCAAGAGCAGGAACTGTTTTAGACTTCAAACATGAGCTCATGGACATCAGAAGAATCCCATGAAAGAATATTAACAAAACCCACTCGTAACTAAGACAAGAGTGTGTCATTCTGTTGGGATTGCAAGTTTGAAGCGAGGGATAGAATCTGTTAACAGCGTGTGCTTTCTGTAGAATGCAAAAATTTCAATTAGAGATAACAAAATTATATGTTAGGACATAACTTTCTATGAAAATGCAAAACTTTAGCCGCGCCTATAGATAATGAAATAATAGCATGGATTTTTTCTTTTGCTCATCACAAGAGTGACCTTTACGTAGACAAGAATGACCTTTGGTTTATAAGAAACAGCCATTTTAACAAGGACCTGACTGTCAATTCTGTTAAAATGTGCCCAGTATTGTGACTTTGATAAGTTAATTGGAAATTTCCGTGGAAAGAATTGAAAGTAGAATTCAGATGGTAAAATATCGACCAATTAAATCGGAAGATAGTTATTTATCGAATTCTCAAGAAATATATATTTGAGAGATTAACTCCGTTAAGTGGGAAAGAAAATCAAGAATAGGCCATGTGAAACTTTTTTTTTTTTTTTTTTTGAGGAGGCCATGTGAAACTTGTAATTCTGCCCACAATCATTTCAAGGTTAAGATAATCAATTTTGATAGTTCTTTGGGCTCCAATGGTAACTAGACCAACCTGTAAATTAATGCTTCAAGATAGGAACAGAGTTCCCATCGAATATTACTACTACTTAATCTATGATTGTAGGCTTTTTACTGGGTGAGAAATAAAGTATGAAAGAGTGATGGAGCCAGCATTTTAGTCTAGGGGAGCAAGATTACAAGAACATTAAAAAATAACCAAATAAATTTTAACATTTTTCCTAAGTATAATATTAACCAATATTAATAATAAAATATATCAACAAATTCTAATCTTCTATCAAAATCTATTCTAAACGCAAACTATAATTTACTTTTTCATACTTAGTTTAGTTAACTATAAGTGTATATTTCATATCATTAAAATAAAGAAACACAAATAACTAATTCATAGTTACTAACTATCAAAGTAAGCAATTATCTAAATACATAAATTTTAGACATCTAATTTGTTGCTCAAAATAAATTGAGAAAATAAATCAATCTAAATGTGCGCAAAGTTGTATAGTCTCAATATCTTGATTGCTTTAAAAAGAATATGTAGAATTCAAAATTTCTTTCTCTATCTTTCTAAGTTCTTACATGGCCAAAAAAAAAAAGGTTTACAAAAAAAAAAAAAAAACCTAAATTTTAAATTTGTGATAAAGTCAAGAGGTGGATGATTTTTTTTTTTAAATAGTGGAAGCTTTAGGGTTATAATACATTACAAGGACATTAAGTATTTTTTTTTCTATAAAATATGGGATGTATTGCTATTGGAAAAAGGAAAATTCTGGGATAACAGGGGAGAAGAACTCAAAAAAGTATTGTGAATTGAATACTGAATATTGGTGAAAAGTGAAAATTAAGATAGAATTTTTTTTTGAGAAGATAAAATTAAGATAGAGTTAGTTATAAAAGAGAGAGAGAGAGAGAGAGAGAGAGAGAGAGAGAGAGAGAAAGAGATGGGTGTGTCAGGGACTCAGGGGGTCTTTTCCTTATTATTTTGGTAGTAGACTAGAGTTTATTACTTTTTACTTTTTAGAGAGAAAAATTAGGGAAACAACAAAATGGCACAATATTTCACAAAATTCTTATCATTAGTTGTGGTAGGTCCTATTCTAATATTTCATTATTTTATTTTATTTTGACCTATGATATATTGAAGTCTCAATTGTTATGAGAATGTTATGACAATCTATTGTGTACATAAAATGACTCTCATTTAAAATAGATATGCTTTTTGGTTTTTATATGCTGTCAATGGTTGGTTGGTTTAAATTGGAAAATAATTTTGTCCTTTTGTTTATTTTCCACTAATATGTAACTCGTGCTTATGCATGAAAATGATAAATTGTAATTGTGCTATTGATGTTAGTTTGAGTTATTAAACATATAAGACATAATTTGACTAGGATATTTGGAGGTACTAAAATAGTTTTTCCTTGCAATTTTCATGATATTGGTTACACCAAGTTTCTCATTACATTGTTATTACGTATATAATTTTGAAAAGGACAAAATTTAGCTACAAATTTGGTTGTAGCCTAAAGCTACAAATTTACGCAATAAAATAAATATTACTAGATATTTTGAAAATCTAGCTATTGAATTGCATATTCTTTACGCTTTTAATACATATATTAAATTTTGTGTCAATCGAATATTATTTATTATATGATATATAAGCTTATATTTTATGCATAATTTTAAACTACAAAAACTTGCAATTTAAACAATTTATTAATGACATAACTATTGATCTTTAATTTTCTAGAAATTTTACAAGCATGAAGGATATAAGAAGAAGATGTCGTAGCCTAAGGCTACAATAAATTTTGTAACTAAACTTTGTCATTTTGAAAATCACTATTGAACACTACATATACAATAACAATTCACAATTATTGTCTGTGAAATTCTACTAAATATAACACAAAATAAATTAATAAATTGGTTAAATAGTGTCTCCTAAATTAAATGGGAATAAATGAATGAGATCGTTTGGCTCAATTATAGTTTGTTACGTTCAATATCTTTACATACAAAATATCTGAATAGGAAAAATGTAAACAATATGCTCATTAGTTTAGAGAAAAAAATAATTGTAAAAATCTAAACAATTTAATTTGTATGGAAAGCTAATAAAAGCAAAATCCAATTTTGATTCTTATTGAATTTTCACTAAACTTTGGTTTTAAAAAAGCAATATATATATATATATATATATATTACCTAGTTATTAGTAATGGACCATTTTGATTCCAATTACATAAATGACTTATAAATTTGAATTATTTTTAGTTATACAAAAAAGAAAAAGAATCATAAATATAAAATCTTTCAAACTCTTCTTTTAATTTTATAGATAGAGTTAGATATATGATTATGTTTTTTTATGGTTTATTTATATTAGATTTCTTGTTTTCTACACTAAATTAAATTATTTGGCACAAAAATTAAAAAAACTTAGATTAGATGGGACACGTGGCGTAAAATTAAGCTCTAATTGAAATCCAATTTTTACACTAAATTAACTCGGCACAAAAATTTAAAAAATTATATAAAATGGGAAACATGGCACAAAATTAGTCTCTAATTTGAATTCCAATTTAAAATCTAATTGGATTTTTTTCTTAGTTTTGTCTATATATATAAACTAGCATGTAACCCATGCAAACGCATGGATGCATTTAAAATTAAACAAAATTTTTATTATAAAACTATAAATAATTAGTCAAATTATTATTTTAAAAAATAGCATGTAACACATGCATTAATGCATACATATAGTTAAATTTAAAATTAAACATAATTTTTATCATAAAAATAAAGATAATTATTCAAATTATTTTTTTAAAAAGTAAACGTAGTTAGTTACATATTAAAATTCTTACCTAAATTTAATAATACTTATGATCATTTTTTTTTTCTAATTTTTAAAAAGATAGAACATGTGGTAATTTTTGTTGTGTGGTGATTTTTATTGAGTATATGTGATTTTTTTTTTAATTATATATTTTATTTTATTTCATAGCTCATTAATATTAGATTCTTAATATTTTGCACTCATTAACTCACTTGACACAAAAATTAAAAAGCTTAGGTGGACACATGACACAAACTTAAGTGGATAATTATAGTATGGTCCTCACATAAATTTAAACATAATTTTTATTATAAAAATATAAATAGTTAGTCAAATTATTTTTAAAAAATAGCATGTAACATGCATATGTATGGATGCATTTAAATGGAACACAATTTTTATCATAAAAAATATAAATAATTAGTCAAATTATACATTTTTTAAAAAGTAAACGTAATTAGTTACATATTATAATTCTTACCCAAATTTAATACTACTTATGATAATTTTTTTTTTCTAATTTTTAATAAGATAGAATGTGTAATGATTTTTATTGAGTATATGTGATTATTTTTTGTTTTATTTTAAATTTTATAGTTCATTAATATTAGATTCTTAGTATTTTGCACTCATTAACTCACTTCGCACAAAGATTAAAAACCTTAAGTGGACATATGGCACAAACTTGAGTGGAAAATTAATTATAATATGGTCTCTACATAAATCTAGACACATGGCACAAAATTGGGAACTCTAATTTGGAATTCTAATTTGAGTTTTTCTCAGCTTCACATATTATTATATATATAGATGAGAGTATATCATTTGCAATTTGTGCAAATATTATATAGTTGGTCCATTTGTAGCTGCTTGTTAAGAAATTAGGACAAAATCATCGGAAAATAGAGAATTGAAGTAGGCTTAAGGACATGATATGATTGTTTTTATTAACACAATATTTTCTTGTTTGCTAAAGGGTTAAAGGTATATATCGCCTCTAGAGTACAGTTAAGCCATAATTTTACACGTAACAAATTTTAAAAAATCGTATGAATTTCTTTATATATGTAGTACCCCATTTTTTTACTGTCATTTGATTTAGCATTAAAATTTAAATGTAAAAAGATAATTTTGGTATTTTATAAGGATAAAAACATCATTTTGATTTTTGACTAGGATAATTTTAGTAAAATTTAGACGTTAAATGCGGTATGCTGGTAAACCGTGGAATATGAGAAAATTTATCGTGTATCCGATATTCATACTATGATGGAAGATATAATGATATATGTATTATAAAGCAAAGGAGGGATCATACGTACCGGACAGACAGTATTGACTTAGACTAGTTGAAGAAGTTATAAGTCCCAATACTGATGATGGCCATGTTTGCTAACTAGGACTAGGAGAGATTCCATGTGAATTGTCCAGGAGAAGCTAAAGAACATTACAATTTATAAAGAAGAAAAGTGCACTATTGAGTTGGTGAGGAATTGAAAGTAAAATGAGAATTGATAGAAAGAAATTGGAGGACTGGAGGAGAGCTCCCTTGTAAATTGTCCAGGAGAAGCTAAAGAACATTACAATTTATACAGAAGGAAGGGGTACCATCAAAGCTGGGATAGTTGCCGTAAGATTGTCTCCATCAAGACCCAGGTCCACCGAGTTGGTGTGGAATTGAGAATCAAATTAGAATTGATAGAAAGGAATTGGAAGTAAAATTTCTAGATGCTGTAATTAGGTGCGGTAGGCGACGACCCATTTCTTGAGCCCTGAGGAATAATTTTTATCAAGAAATATGTTTTATTTATTTATATATTCTTAAAAATTATAAAAGAGGTTAGTTCACAGGTTTATTTACAGCGACCGATTGAGTTAAGGCAACAAAGGGTTTTTTTTTTTTTTTAATTTTTAATTTTTTTTTTAGGGGGAAGGCAACAAAGGTTGGTATACTGTTGGTTTGACGTCCAAAAAAAAAAAAAAAAGAAAAAAAAAAGAGAGAAGAATTGCTATAAATTAATGGACGAGGTAAAATTTAGTCACTGTATTATAAATGAATTATTTAGAAATACAAGTTGGGGCATCGTAGACACTTTATTTTTGATTTCACAACTATGAAATAAAATCTCATTCTTGAACAAAATTGTACCCGAGGACAAAATTATCATTTTAGAAGTTCCAGGATGCTTCCTAGCTAACTAGGTGAGCTTCCTTATGAATTGTCCAGGAGAAACTAAATTGAGAACATTACAATTTTTTTAAGAAAAAAAATGAACATTTACAATTTAGAGAAAAGAAATGTTTGGCGTCAAAGCTGGGATAGTTCCTGTAACTTCAAGAACCAATTACACGGTACACCAACTAAGTTGGATTGGAATCGAAAATCAAATTAGAATTGTTAATTTTTTTAGAAAGGAATTGGAAGTCAAATTCAGGTGCTGTGAAAGTGTGGTAGGCTATAACCCATTTCTTGAGGAATAATTTGCCTGGGAAGAGTTTTATTATTTTTTAATCACGAAAGACACTAGTTGTATAAACAAACAACTACATATATATTTTATTTTGAGCGATTAAATTTGAGGCGTTGTCTCCTTCAAGTACTTGTATAAACAAGCAAATTTAAATTTTGAAAAACATATATATTTTAGTTTGAGGGAAGACTAATTACAATAAAAGCATACAATGAAAAACTACAAATATATTAATTTATAATTAAAATTAAAAAAGAAACTTTATTTATTTATTGATATATGATAACTGGTATTTTTTTTTATGTTTCCAACAAAGATGTTTAAGGATTGAATTCATCACCATCCTCTGTTGTTAAAACTATTAATTTATTTAATATATATATATATATATATACACATACACACACTTTATTTGTTAAAATATCTATTCCTTTTGAGAATAAATAAATTATCTTTCAATATGATCATCAAAGTGTGGAGTAGCCTAGTGATTGATGCTAAAACTATAGAGCATTCACATCGGTGTGCTAAAAAATATAGCTTTTAGTACCTCAAACACTTTATCTATTTTAACACCACATTTAACAATACACTTAACATCTCATCTTTTACTTCAGCACATCACCGATTAAAATAATATAAAATATCCACCCGCAAAAGAGAGAATGAGAGGCTGAGATGAGAGAGAGAATAAAAACCAATAAAAGCAAAATTGACAAAATTGACCTGATTGTCAATTCTGCTAAAACGTGTCCAATACTACTGTAACTTTGATAAGTCATTGGAAATTTCCGTGGATGTAGAATTTAGATGTTGTCAGGGACGGAACTAGAATTCGTAGTTGGAAGGGGCCAAAGTATAAACACAAAAAAGTTTATGAAAATCAAAACTAATATCTACTCAAGTTTTGTCGAATTTCACCCCATTTATTTACATTATAATCTCATATTTTCACAATTTGGATTGATTTTGATTTAATTGGTGGTAATTTTTTGGAATTTTGTTTGAATATTTTCATGAATTGGGACATCAACACTAGAAGCAATTCTGCATTATTAGCTTTAAATTACTTGTAATTTTTTCTCTTTAAAAAAAAAAACCAACTATTATAATAATTTTCCCATCATCAACCATTCAAAAAAAAGTTTCATTATTTCCATATTATACAACTCTATAGTTTCAAAATTTAGTCCAAAAAATAAACCAAACAAACCATACCCCACAAGCTACAACAACATTAATGTTAATAAATAATTTTCCAAAAATAGTTAATAATTCATAAAACAAACCAACAAACAAGCATTATCAATTAATAATATTTATTACTAACCACTGCATACATTTGATTCATAATTTCCACAAGCTTCACTTTTTGATTGCCAGTTCCAAGTTTTTCTATTCTTTTTATTTATTTATTTATTTTATCTCATTTGTCCTTATCTGGCCATTTTTTTTCCCAATTCAAAGTCAAGACTCAATCACTATTACAAATGATGACTTCTTAAAAAATACACAGTAAACTCACACACACAGAACACATTGCACTATCAGTCTGTCACAGTGGCAAAATAGAGAATTAAAAAGTATACAGTAAACTCACACACGCAAAACACGGCCAAAATGGCCAAATACCACAATTTTTGAAATTTTTAGCAAAAAACCACTGTTTCGGAAATAAATGGCAATCTACCACTTTTTCCAGTACTCAAGTTTGGTGAACTCAAGTACCCTATTTTATAGTTCCACCATGGCTGCTAAGCTAGAAATTGGCGATTAAAAAAAATAAAGTGGTACTCAAGCTTAGTAAATTCGAGTACCATGCAACACAATACTTGAGTATACCAGGCTCGAGTACCTTTTATAAAAAAAATAAAGAAAATTTTTTTTCTACGGTACTCGAGTTTACCAAAATCGAGTACGTTGTAAATTTTTTTTTTTTTTTTGCTTGAGGATAATTGACAAATAAACATAAAGATAAAAATTAGTAGCTTTTATATGTTTTTATATATTTAAATAGAAGCATTGTAAGATATATAGATTTTAATTTCAAAATATGAATTTAATTTCTACATTGATTAAAATTGTTCATTGTTTTCTCATAAAAATTGTTCACTATTTTCTATATAAACTATTTCTACGATTTTACATAAAATTATTTTCTGTTCAGCATTATTTAAAAAATTGTTCACTCTCTTTTCTGCGTAAATTATTTTCTGTTCACTATTTAAAAAAATTGTTCACTGTTTTCTCGTAAAACACCTAGTGAAATCGTGTTTTCTAAATTTAAACGTCAAATCTGAATGCTTTTTCATGTTTAAATTTCACAATAATTGAAAATCCAAATCTGTATGTTTTTTCATGTTCGAATTTCACAATAATCGAATCTGTTTTTCTGCATTGATAAAATCTATTTTGATACACACTTTGTCAAAATTATCCAACAATGATAGATTGTGATTGGTTGTTTATCACTTTCTAATAAGCTCACTATTTTTTCTGCTTCACCTACAGTCTACCATGTAGAAGTATAGAACAAGTGCGACAAAATGAGTAGAAATTAGAGATGATTTGAATATAATGAATCGTAATGTATTAAAAATTTCCCTTTATTACATTTTATTATTATTATTATTATTACTCCTTATTTAGTTTATCTAAAAAGTTAAACATTTTTGGGTTTATCCAAAAATCTATGCCACAAAATACATTGCGGGAAATCTAGACCAAAGAATTGCCAAAATAAAAAATTGAGCAGCATTGTTGCTGTACTTAAATAAGTTGTCATAAGCAGCATAAATTACCAACCAACCAAAAAAAAAAAAAAAAAAAAACAGAAACTACATCCACCTGATCAAATAAAGGTGGTAGGTTGGGTTTTCAATTTTCACATACAACTTCGAAGTAGGTTCTTAACCAAATATTTTGTTTCTTTAAAGCCTTTCAATATCAGATTTGTTATATACTTTCCCTCTTCTAGGGGTTGAGAGAGAATAGAATTTATATGTCTGGAAAAAAAAATGTTTGTAATAGAATCTATGTTGGTTTAATGGCTGCAATCGTGCCTGAAAAATAAAATAAAATGTAGCTCAATAATCAATTTTCTATTATGACTTTTACCTCAGAGCATGTTTTGAGTGTCCATTTATGTGTGTGATTTTGAACTTGTTTCTATGTTTTTTTTTTCTTTTTGGTGTTTGAAAGTAGTTGTGCCTGTTAAAAGTACTGAATGCTGATGTTATGATCCATAACACTCAAAACTGTTTGTAAGATGGATTTGGCTCAAGTAGGACATGATATACTGTTCACTAATTTAT
>NW_027070327.1:0-19224 GCF_002906115.3 Quercus suber
GGGGGGGGGGGGGGGGGGGGGGGGGGATTATTGGAGGGACAGTAACTCAATGAGGCAACAAAAGGAAGAATGAAACCCTGGCACTCAAATTAGAATTACATCTCTATTTAAGTCCATGACAAAATTCTATCAAGAGAGTGGCCTCAGCCAAAAAAGTTAGATCATTATTAGGTCATACCCAGTGCACAAAACTCCCACTTTTGCAAGGTTTGTGGAAGTCATGGTAAGTAGCCTTAACCCCAATTTACTGGAGAGGTTGATTCCTGTTCCCGGACTTGAACCTGTGACCAGCCGCTTTTGGTGAAAGGCACTTGTCAATTGTTTCAAGAATTTTAAATTATTAACGTACTTTAAAATCCTTGAAACAGTTGTAGCCAAGAAGCAGAGGAATCAAAACTAACTCCAACAAATTGGACTAATCACATAAAACTTTTTGGGATTCGCAGTCCTTTGAGCCAACAAAATAAACACCAATTTCTGCTCCAGTAATGCAATCGAATCAATGTGCCTAAGTAAGAACAGATAATCCTCAATTATCTCTCAAAACTCCCTCAAGACGTGAAGAATTAGATAAAATCAAAGTATTACCTCATTCCGTAACATCTAATATGTAAGCCAGAAGAGGGGAGCAGGGGAAGCAAGAGAGGGGTCCAATTATGAAGTCCGTTTCTAAATATGTAAGACCACACCTCTTTTCAATCAGATAAGATTTTAAGAAAGGAAAAAATCCTTCAATACTTGACATTAAAACTCAGGAAAAACCAGCACAAATTGAAGTATTTGCTTATAACATCTATTCACATAAATTTCATTTAGAGGTGTCTGCCTCCTCAAGATGAAGAAAATTGCGGCCAAAACTAAGTATTTTCGCACCAAAAAAGAAAAACCCACTAAGGCTCTCAAAAATGATTAAAAATCTAGAAAACTGGTTTTTTTAATGAACAGTTTCCATCTACAAGTCATTGGTATTCCTTTTCTCATCACTTACAGTTAAGAAGAAAACCCTGTCAACAATATTGGATAGTATTACAAAGGATTACCGACCATCTCTTCATATTGCCAGTGATAAACTAAAAATGTCTTTATGAGATTACAATGTCATTATTTTTCTCCCCTCAAATTTGTAATGTCAGGAAACATCTCTTTTCAATCCATTTCCTTATGAGATTTCAAATGTGCTCTATTTCCAACATTCAACCAAAACTATTGATTTGTGTATCCTTTTCATTGATTGCATTGATAATTGGAGCAGTGATCTCTCTAAGTTCATTGTGTGTGTGCCTAGAGTTACATCAATGGAGCTACTAATTGCTATGTGCCTGGTGCCAATGAGATTAGAAACATAAAAACATGGTTCAATGTTAATTTTTACTTATTACATCAGTAACACATTATACTAATTTGAAAATTGAAATGTAGAACAAATTATGCAAATCCATAAGATATAATAAATAGACCAATAATGTGCGTCAACTGGTAGAATCTCACGTACCTGAAAGTGGAAGCTGTTAATACAACATCCAATCCGCAAAAACAACGGCACCATAATCTTTTGGAACTCCACCATGTTAATGGCATCCAAAATCTCTTCAATCTCGCCCAAAAACATCATCTCCTTCTGACTATTAGTAACAGGCCAGAATTTCAACAAGCCCCGGATGACCGTACTAGTCAATTTCGGCTCTTTCTCTATAAACTGAGTAACACAATATGACAATTGATGAAAGTAAACCCCAACAGACTTAGGCTTATGCAAAGGTACCAAAACCCTCCACAAGAAAATCTTATGCTCCTCTTTCAAAGGCAATGCAAACCCACTAATTACACTCCCATACACCTCCAATAACTCGGCGATCCCATTGTGTCTTTCGGATTCAGACACAAACCTATAGAATATATTATTAATTGACTTACGAATAAATGGCCTATGAACCATGAATTTCCCATATGCCCTATGTAAAATAGTTTTCAGACAATCTCGTTCTCTAGGATCCTCAGAATCAAACAAATCAAGCAACCTTAATATAAAGGAATGATCTATGTACTTCTTAGCTACCTTAGCGTCCACGCAAGATGAAGTAATGAACTTGAGGAGTAAATCATACACCAAATTCAAATGCGGCCACGCCGGGTCGAACATCGGCTCGCCGTCGCACTCATTGTTGTCTGAATCGCCTCCGCCGTCGCCACCGCCGCCGCTACAATTCGATCGGAAACTCGGCGGAAAAACTCGGAAAAGATTCGCTGCGCACATTCTACACAGAGCGAGGATTGCCGGTTCGGTGAACCGGATCGAACACGAACCGGACGAGGCCGAAGCCGAGGCTACGAAGTCGACGAGCTCGATTAGGGTTCGCCTTTTGACGTCCTTCTCGACCGAGTTCTTCGACGAGTCGGTGAAATCGAAGGTGACGCAGCAGAGACTCACTTTGCTAACGAACAGGTTCATCTTCTCCGAGTTCGGTACGTCCTTGAACGGAACCAACGGCTCGATTCCGGCCACCACGCTCGCCGGAAACACCGCCGTGCGCTTTCCTCCTCCTCCTCCTCCTCCGCCGTTGGATTGCGATTGCGATGTTGCGCGCGGCGAGTTTGAGTAGCGATTTGACTCGGCCGACGAGTCGTTGCTCGATTTCGATGACTTCCGAGGCAGTTTGCTCCATATTTGCTTCAACATTGTAAATTTTTTTTATCAAAATCAAATGCTGCTTTTTTTTCTTTTTTTGAGTTTTTGATTTTGGTGAATTTAGAGAAACAAAAAACAAACCCTAGATCTAATCTAGGTCATGAGAAATTTGGAGGGAAAATTGGAAAAGAGAGAAGAAAGAAGTAGCGGAAAACAAAAGAGGAAATTTTGGAGATTGCATTGGAATGAATGAATCTGAATCTAAAAGCAAAAATAGCAGATACTAAATTGAAATGATATATAGTGGGAGGAGGAAGCCATTAATAATTGAAAGTATCTAAAATAAATATATATTTTGAAACAGAAACAATGGATTGTGATTGTATATAATTAGAGAGAGAGAGAGAGATGAAGATGTAATAAGAAGGAAGAGAGATAATGTGGATATATTGGTAATGAAGGTTTGTGTGAGTTTTTCAGGTCAGAGTTTCATTTCCATGAAAAGAGAATGTACCAAGAGTTGGAGCTTTTTTCTTTTTTTCTTGGTTGATGGGAAAACTGTGATATTTTTTTAAAAAAAAAATTCAGACTTTATAAATAAATTAATAAAAAAAAAACATATGTTTTTCGCATACAGCTTGAGTCAGGTATTCCTGTACATGATTTAGATACGTGTTCTACATTTTAATAGATTCGTTAGGATTTAGATACGTATTAAATAATTTGTCATATGTTTACATTTTAACAGATCATTTGATAACATTCTAATTAATTATTAATTTTTTATAATTAAAGTAATTTATATATTATATATTAATTATTAATAGGTAAAAACTTTATTATTTATGTTTTAAGAAATTTATAAATTTAAAATCTTATTTTACTATATCATTACTTTTTTTAAAAAAATAATTTAGGAAACTCGGCGGAAAAACTCGGAAAAGATTCGCTGCGCACATTCTACACAGAGCGAGGATTGCCGGTTCGGTGAACCGGATCGAACACGAACCGGACGAGGCCGAAGCCGAGGCTACGAAGTCGACGAGCTCGATTAGGGTTCGCCTTTTGACGTCCTTCTCGACCGAGTTCTTCGACGAGTCGGTGAAATCGAAGGTGACGCAGCAGAGACTCACTTTGCTAACGAACAGGTTCATCTTCTCCGAGTTCGGTACGTCCTTGAACGGAACCAACGGCTCGATTCCGGCCACCACGCTCGCCGGAAACACCGCCGTGCGCTTTCCTCCTCCTCCTCCTCCTCCGCCGTTGGATTGCGATTGCGATGTTGCGCGCGGCGAGTTTGAGTAGCGATTTGACTCGGCCGACGAGTCGTTGCTCGATTTCGATGACTTCCGAGGCAGTTTGCTCCATATTTGCTTCAACATTGTAAATTTTTTTTATCAAAATCAAATGCTGCTTTTTTTTCTTTTTTTGAGTTTTTGATTTTGGTGAATTTAGAGAAACAAAAAACAAACCCTAGATCTAATCTAGGTCATGAGAAATTTGGAGGGAAAATTGGAAAAGAGAGAAGAAAGAAGTAGCGGAAAACAAAAGAGGAAATTTTGGAGATTGCATTGGAATGAATGAATCTGAATCTAAAAGCAAAAATAGCAGATACTAAATTGAAATGATATATAGTGGGAGGAGGAAGCCATTAATAATTGAAAGTATCTAAAATAAATATATATTTTGAAACAGAAACAATGGATTGTGATTGTATATAATTAGAGAGAGAGAGAGAGATGAAGATGTAATAAGAAGGAAGAGAGATAATGTGGATATATTGGTAATGAAGGTTTGTGTGAGTTTTTCAGGTCAGAGTTTCATTTCCATGAAAAGAGAATGTACCAAGAGTTGGAGCTTTTTTCTTTTTTTCTTGGTTGATGGGAAAACTGTGATATTTTTTTAAAAAAAAAATTCAGACTTTATAAATAAATTAATAAAAAAAAAACATATGTTTTTCGCATACAGCTTGAGTCAGGTATTCCTGTACATGATTTAGATACGTGTTCTACATTTTAATAGATTCGTTAGGATTTAGATACGTATTAAATAATTTGTCATATGTTTACATTTTAACAGATCATTTGATAACATTCTAATTAATTATTAATTTTTTATAATTAAAGTAATTTATATATTATATATTAATTATTAATAGGTAAAAACTTTATTATTTATGTTTTAAGAAATTTATAAATTTAAAATCTTATTTTACTATATCATTACTTTTTTAAAAAAAATAATTTTACTGTCTGGTAGAATAGTTTGAAAAATGTTGTTTGTAGTTTTTTGAAATACATGTGAGTGAAAAAATATATAATATTATTTAAATTGTAAAAATATGAGTTTGAAATGAGGTACCAAATAGTTGTGTTTTTTTTTGCATAATTTTGGTTCCAATGTCTGAATAAGTTGGGTTTTTTTTTTTTTTTGGCATAATTTTGATTCTATTTTTTTTATATAAGATAGAAATTCTACTCTAGCCTAATCTAAGTGTATATGTGTGTGAAGTTCCCTCTTAGAGACTTAAATCTCTATACTTGCCCCCTACACCCCACAAGTTTATACTTGTGGAGTGACCATCGCTTCAAGGGTACGATGGCCATAATTTTAATTCTAATGTTTGAATTAGTTGGTTTTTTTTTTTTTTTTCCGTCGGTTGATGGGAAATTTGTGGTTGTTTTAAAAATGTATATAAGTAATATACTTCTCAGTACGGAGAAGAAAAAGATATTAGAAGCAAGTCAATCGCCAATGTTTTTTGTTTGTTTTTTTGTGAATGTGAATTATTTTAACTCATTGTTTACTCTTTTTTCTTTTTATAGGAACTGGGAAGTGACAACCTAGCGATTCGTGTGATGACTTTGGTTGGGTTTGTGCGGTCTTCGAAGCTACTTTGCATAAATTAATTAAAATTCACGTATAAGAGAAAAAACAATTCTTAATAAGTATATTATATATATATATGCGATATTAATGAAATAAAATAATAACTATAAAAAGTAGTACAATAAAATATTATTTTTAATATTTAAAAAGTGATACGTTCATAATATTTTCATAATTTGAATCTATAACTTAAATTATTTTTTTATTTACCTATAGCAATCAATAACAATAACCTGCTACTTAAAATTTGTTGTGAAAATATTATAGATATAGTATTTCTCTAATTTTTATCTTTAGAGATTTTTTTTTTAATTTAGGTTTATGCATTTTTAAGTGAGATGATCTCATTATTAAAACGTGTCTAAAAAATAAACTTATTTAGAGCAGCAAAGTGTAAGTAGAAATTTGTCAAAAATCTTGTAATTTAACTAGTATTTCCAATGAAAACATTTAATATTCAAATATCCTGATCCTGTTATAACTATTGAATTATTAATATATATATATATATTAGAGAGAGAGAGAGAGAGAGAGAGAGAGAGAGAGAGAGAGAAAATTGTATCTAACTCTAATGAATAATAAATGAACCATATTATTTAAGGGTTAAATTTGTTGCACACAAACTGTTTAAGCAATTAAAATCACTCGTTATTATCTAATATTTCTTCCCTCTACACTTAGCAATCAATCTCAAGCCATTCATCCCATAAAACCCACCATATGTACAAAACAATATTCACAACCTTTAAACAGAAAAATCCCACAAATTAGATGGTCCTCAGCTTTACCAAAGAGTGATCATACAACAAATCAACATGAGACCAAAACCATCGTCATTAGCAACCTCCAAAGCCTCATTTTTGCATAATTTTGGTTCCAACGGTTTAAAAGTCAGAAGAGCCAAAAAAAACCATTATCAAATATAAAAATAACCGACTTCACAAACGGACATCCAAAGGTTTTATGGGATTCTTTGTTACAGAAAGTTGATAGATAATAAAAATAGTTCTCAAAAGGGCCAATGATCAATAGGCCTTTCTGGTACCTTTTTTTTTCTTTCTCATCTTCTTTAAAGCAGTCAATGGTTTTTGAATCTGCTTTCTTTGTCTTTCTTGGATTTTAATTGAGTGATAAAACTACAAATAATGAGAGGAAGAGATTATTTTTGCTATCAGATTAAGGGTGTATAGACATAGAGAATCACATATAAAAAAAAATAAATAAAAAAAAATAAAAAAGGCAATTTGAAATGCCCAAAAAAAAAAAAAGTTAATTTGATAAATATCTATACCTGAACTTTGGCTTGAAGAGTAGGCTATTCAGTTCTCCATCTTATATTAATATCTCTTTGTTGGTCTGCAAAGATAAATTCATGTTGGAATCTTGAGAAAATATCACAAATAAGAAATTAATGAATAGAACATAAAAGAGCTTGAGCTGAAGATTTCAGTTAGCCGTTAAATTTTATGAAGCTGTAGGAGTGCTTTTTATTTTTAGATAATAATGTATGAACTTTTTGTTAATTTTAAAATTGGAAATCGGCTTGGGTCGAGTGCATAGGAGCTCTAGTCTCAATGAGATATTGACACATGTCAAAAATTTATTATGTGTCAACATCCCAATGGGTCTAGTGCACAGAGAATTGGACCCAATCCTAACCCTTAAAATTGGTAAAGTAGTCTCTCTTTTAGTTGAATAACTCATCACTCAAAAAGTTCTTACATTTCTTTTTCATGTTCACCTCTTTTTAAGGTGGTTGTGCCATTACTTACTTTGAGTTGTTTTATAGTGTGAAGCTACATTTATTGAGAGTTATTAATGGTTTGTAATTGCAGATGAGTGATCTAAACATTGCGTGTTATTAGCTCAATCAACGTTTAACATATGAGCATCATTTGTTCATTGCCCATATGGCTAGTGGACTACTTACTTGAAATCTTCACATGGTTCTTCAGGCCCCAACTATGTATTACGCATTTATAGAGCGTTTGGATTCAATTTATTTGTGCATCTGCATTTACTGAATCACGTTTCCTTCCTTTTTTTTTTTTTTTTTTTTTTTAAAAAAAAAAAAAAAAAGGTCCCACGGCACTATTCACACATTTAAAAATTATTTTGCTACAGTGTTTTCAGTTTTCAATTTCAACAAAAATAAGTTGTATCCAAACAGACCCTTAGTCTAGTGTGTTAAGTAAAGTCAACTCTACTCTTGCACCAAGTATAGCAAACCGTTATTTGGTGCTAACAAGAACATATCCTACACTACTTAGCCTACCTCTATCAGTGGCAATGCTCGTTCTCACATTTAGAGTGAATTTGGGTTTAAATCCCTCCTTCTCCACTTGGTTTAAGGGGGGAGGGGGGACAAGAGATAACCCTTTTATTATACTTGTGGTGCAAGGGGAGAGTACCCACTTGTCACAACCGCATATTCTAATATTCAAATTTATATTGTACTATTATTTTGCTCACGTGATATATGGTTTAATATCACTCGGAAACTAAATTAAATATTTCAATAATATTTTAAAAAAAATATTTCAATAATATAAAGAAATGAATAAAAAAAAATTAGTGACTAAATTACAAGTTTTAATTTTGACTTTTTTTTTTCCTTCAAATTAGTCATTTACCTTGTGTTTAGAAGTCTTGAGGGAAAGGAAAGTACAAGAGAATAAGGGGAAGCAAAGGAGAGGGGATGAGAGGGAACAAAAATGTTAACCCATTCCCATTGTTTGGATGTTTTAAGTAGGGGATATGGAGATGGGAAATCACATAGATATATCCATTAATATTTATAGATACCAAAGAGATTCACACTTCAAAAAAAAAAAAAATTGCAACTTTATTCATGAAATATCATTTTGTACAATGGGAAGGATACATGAAAGATATTCTTTTAATCATGATAAGAAGAATGAGTGATTAATAACTTAAGATAACATAATTGAACACGTACCCATTGGGTTTAACCCTTTTACGTTAAAGTGTGTCTCTATATATATTATAGTAATTATTTAAGAAAGATCAGCCAAAGTTTAAGCAACTGGATTACAAGACATTGAAACATTACAACAATTGAGTTGACTAAAAGATTGAACGGAAAGTTTTATTTCCTTAACCTAAAAATCCACCTTAGTGGTACATTGCTCAGTTGGGACAACAAATCCATATTAGAACAATCCATCACCACATAATGAAACCCAAACCTAAAACAAAATTTTTATTTATTTTTTATTCTTAACTTAAAACTTCATTAAACTAAATTGGAATTCATACAGATTACATCATGTTGCACTTGTTCAACAACTATAGGTGGGGCATCCTCCACCCATATGACCCTATCAATTACAGACTTGGCATGTCTTGCCAAAGTGTGAGCCGTAGAGTTGGAACCCCTGCTAATGTGAGACACTTCCCACGCTTCAAAACATCGAAACTCCACTTTTATGCCTTCTATAACTTTTTGAATGCTACTCAGTGCCAAGTTGTGATCATGAATCGAGCTGACCATTGTTTGTGAATCACTCTCAATGATAATCTGCTTGAGGTCGAGATCCCACGCAAGCTGTACCCCATCTTCCACTGCTTTAGCTTCTATCTCTAACGCTCCCAAAGGCAGGTCCCATCTTTTACTCATTGCTCCCATAACTAGTCCCTTTTCATTCCTCATCACCGCACTACTTTTGCAGCTCCCAATCTCCCTGAAAACCGCACCATATGTGTTAATTTTATACCAGTCCTGCCTAGGAGGAGACCATGGATGTGTGATCTTTGGGGGGTGCCTCAACTGTGGTTGTTTCTCCTGTTTGATTTCTTCTACATAGTTAGCCACTGACTTGGTCAATACCTCATGCCCTTTACATTTCCCCTTATGTATTATCGAGTTTCTATTGCTCTATAAACTCCATGCAGTCACAGCAAACATGATCCAATCAACATTCGGGTGTGATTCCATTTTCTCCCATACTATGTCGATGAACTCATTTAGCAATTCTTGTAGCCATGATAATTTGATTTTAGTTCCACTCCAAACAGCCTTTGCATATTGGCAACCCCACAGGATATGACTCGAAGTCTCACTATGACCACACAATGCACAACAGTCTTCTCCCCCCACGCCCCTAGTCATGAGACGATTCTTAGTGGGGAGGATGTTCTTGCAGGCCCTCCACATAAAATGCTTTATTTTATTTTGGCAACTTAGCTGCCAAATTAACTTCCAGATAGGCCTCATCTTTGAGCTATCGAAGCTGCCTCCTGTTTCAGGTCGAGTGTTCCTTTCCTTCAGCCATTTTTGCGCAACCCTATATGCACTCTTTATTGTAAACTTTTCGTTTGTGGTCCATGCCCATATAATTGAATCTTCTGCCAATCGAGAGCTAACTGGGATTCCCAATACATCCTCTACTTCATGAGGGAGAAAAGTGCTTCTGACCTTAGCTATATCCTAACTTCTTCTATCTACATCAATTAGATTCGAGACCTACACTGCTTTATGCTTGTGCTGTCGTGGGCTAATTACTTTGAAGGATTTTGATTTTGGAATCCACTTATCATCCTAGATGTTTACCCTTTGTCCATTTCCTATACTTCATCGAGAGCCCTTCACAATAATCTCTTTTGCTGCCATAATACTCCGCCACGCGTAAGAGGGTCTTCGACCCAACTGAGCATGTAGTAATGAATCCTTCGCAAAGTATTTTTCTTTGTACACTCTATGCACTAGAGAATTTGGGTTTTTCAATATTCTCCATCCTTGCTTGGCTAGTAGGGCTAAGTTAAAGGCCTTGAGATCCCTAAACCCCATGCCCCCTTCTGCCTTTGGGGTACATAATTTCTCCTAAGATACCCAAGCCATTTTCCTTTTCCTTTCCCTTTCCTTCTGCCCCCACCAAAAATTACCCATCAAAGAGTTCAGATCCTTACATAGCGAATGTGACAGCTTGAACACACTCATTGTGTATGTGGGTGTGGCTTGTGCTACGGCTTTGATAAGGATCACGACCTACATTGGATAAAAGTTTACCTTTCCACCCTACGATTTTACTTCCCACTTGGTCTTTTATCTTATTAAAAGCTTTCATTTTCCCCCTTCCTACTAATGGAGGCAACCTAAGATACTTTTCATGATGCCTAACAATCTCCGCCCGAACTTTTGCTTTACTTGGTCCTGCACATCCCTCCTCATGTTCTTGTTGAAGTATAAGGAGGTTTTTTCCTTATTAAGCTTTTGACCCAAGTCACGCTCATAATCCTCTAACACCTTTAGCACCCTGTCACACTCCAACACCAAAGCTCTACAAAAGATGATACTATCATCCGCGAATAACAAGTGTGAAATACTCGGTGCCCCTCTACTCACTACCACCCTTTTAATATGACCATTTGTCTCCTCTTTTTTCAGCATTGCTGACAACCCCTCGGCACATAATAAGAATAAGTATGGCGAAATAGGATCCCTTTGCCGCAATCCTCTTGATGGAACAATTTTTCCTTTTGGCTCCCCGTTTATTAAAGTTGAATACGACACTGTGCTAAAACACATCATCATTAGCAATCCAGTTCTCATGAAACCCCATCTTCCTCATCATAGCTTCAATATACGACCATTCGACCCTATCATAGGCCTTGCTCATGTCAAGCTTCACCACCATTAGCGCTTCCTTGCCCTTTCTTTTTTGGTCGATGCAATGCATTGTTTTGAAGGCAACAAGCACATTGTCTATTATCGATTTACTAGGCACGGAAGCGCTTTGAGATTCATCAATCACCTCCTTTAGGATTCTTTTTAACCTATTCACAAGAACTTTAGAGATAATTTTATACATCACATTGCATAAACTTATAGGTCTGAACTCAGTGATTTTTGGGGAGAAGCTACCTTTGGAATGAGACATATATATGTTTCATTAAGATCACAAGGCATTACACCAGAATTTAAAACCTCTAACACATAGCCAACCACATCAGAGCCTACAATTTCCCAATACTGATAAAAGAAAAAGGGTGACATACCGTTAGGACTTGGGGCCTTTGTAGGATGCATCTGTTTCAATGTTTTGCAAATCTCCTCTGTCTTAAACTCTACCAAGAGTTCTTCATTCATGTCTAAAGTGACCCGAGAGGAGATTGCACCCAAGCTTGCTTCAAAGTTGGAAGGATTGTTCGCCTTGAAGATATTCATAAAATACTCTAAAATTATGGTTTCAATGCCCTTTTGATCATCTGTCCACTCCCCATTCAGATTTTGCAGCCCCTCAATTTGGTTTTTCCTTCTCCATTGCCTAGCTATGGTGTGAAAAAATTTCGTATTTCGGTCTCCCCGCTTCAACCACAATGCCCTAAATCTCTACTTCCACATAATTTCCTCCCTTATTAGGACCTCATTGATTTCCTTCTTCAAACACATAATATCCTCGGCTTTGTCAAGCATTCCATCAATGGCTTCAAGTTGTTGGGGCTGATTTCTCTTTTGCTTTAGGGTGTGTTCACATTCCCGAATACCTTCCGATTCCACCTTCGAAGTTGTTCTTGGCAGCATTTCAGATAGTACGTGATTTTAAACTTCGGGTCTCTCCTCAAAGGATCCCATGCTTCCTTAATCACCTCTCTGCATCCAGTCTCCCTAGTCCACATTGCCTTAAAGAAAAACCTCTTTTTAACCGGTTTACGGGGCTGCCTTCGGTGTAGAAACATCATTGACAAGCAGTGATCAGAAATAAACATTGAAAAATGGTGCACACTTGCCTCAAAAAAATTTTCAATCTAGCTCTCACTTGCCACCATTCTATCTAGTCGGAGTTTTGTTCTTTGCTCCCCTACCCTTCCATTGCACCAAATATATCTCTGCCCCACAAAACCCAAATCATAGAGGCTGCATTTGCTTAAACACTCTTTGAAATCCTTCATTTGCTTAGCATCTCTCTCCAAGCCTCCTAGCTTTTCATCGAAATGGGAGATTTCATTGAAATCCCCAAACACCATCTACGGTAAGTGACTTCGCTCTTTCAAAACTTCCAACAGTTCCCATGAAATAAAACGTTTGGCTGCATCTAATTGCCCATAAAAACTAGTGGCATGCCGTGGAGTTGATGAAGAGCTTTCGTGGATCTCAACGTCGATGTGCAAATTAAAGCATCTCTTGAACCTCACATCCGCGCCCTTCCTCCATAACATTGCCAAGCCGCTACTTCGACCATCACTAGGAACTGAAATTCCCTGTGTGTATTCCAATTTATTTTGAATTCCTTTGATCCTACTCGTACCAACCTTCGTCTCTGATAAGAAGAGAAGGGGGTCTTTTGCTCTCACCTCGTCGATGAATGTTCGAACCGCCAAGGAGGACCCCAATCCCTTGCAGTTCCAGGCTATGACAATCATTCGGCTCGGTAATGTTGCTTCGCAGCCACCACCATCCATTTGCTCCTCTCTATTTTAATTTTGGTTGTGTCCCTTACTGCCTCTTCTGCGTTTTAGATCGCAGGTGTTAGGGTCTAACTATTGAAGTGGTATTTAGACCTTCATGTTTTCCATTGATTGGGCTTCCTCCATCCTAGGCTGCCTTTGCATGGACTTCCCTTGTTAGCCTTTTCCAATGTCTACTAGTTGGGCCCAATGTCTCTAATATCTAGCCCTTCTTTTCGTCAAAGCACATAGCTGTTAGGCCCAATTCAGGACTCCCATCGTTTGGCCCATCATCCTTTAATTTAAACCCATGGTTTGGTGCCAGACTTGAGACATTCTCTTTCTGGGCCTCGTGATTAGTAGTTGTCTCCACTTACATGCCTTCCACTAAGTCAGGCTTGGTAGTAGGCTTTTCTTTGCTTGACTTCCCCAACTTAGTTTCCTTCTCCTCAACCTTCTCCATTACCTTTTGGACCTTTCCATTTTCAGGTAATTCTCTTGACATGGGCATAGGGTAGGCTAGTCCCACCACACCTCTTCGTGGGTTGCTGTCCTCCTGAATTGTTGTCTAGGGTACATGACTCCCACTTACCCCGGAGCTTCCTTCACCGAGTGTACCAATTCCAATGGCTTCATCGTATTGCCCACTAATGAACTGGATCACTACACCACCACACCTTCATTTCCTTATTTATTAAGCTCTTTTCCACCACGCTGGGATGGTTCACCCCTTAGCCATGTGCCATATTGTAGCTAGCTTTCCTCTTTCAACTTGCTTTGATCCGGTTCATCAGTGTAGTCCTTAAGGGCATGATTAAGAAGCCCACATCTATAGCAAAAATTGGGTAACCTATTTTATTTGAAGTTAACCCATTTTGACTCACCTCCTTCATTGGTAGTCTTCCTACCACGCACCAGACGCCTTGTTACATCAATGTGCACTCGTACACACAAACATTTACCCCACTGCACCCTCGATTCTGGCACATCCACATCTAGCACCGACCCTAAGCTTGAACCAATAGCCCAACCTATTTCTCTTGTTCTACTTTTCAAGGGTAGGTTATAGATCTGAATCTGAAAGGGAGCCTATTTTAAGTCTATCTCCTTCAGGGTTAACTCCCTTTCAAATTATTGGATTATAACTAGTTGCTTCTCATAACTCCAAGGGCACATATCTAACACTTTCTTTTTGTCTTTCTTATCTCCGAACTCCACCAGAAATACCTCCTCTTCTAACTTGGATATTTGGACCCCTTTGTTAAGTTTCCATAACATTCTTAAATTTTTCCTAGAAGCATCCAGGTTTATACTTCTCTGAGTCAAAATCTTCATGACAACATAACACTTTCCCACATCTCTTGTTGCCTTTGTACTTCTACTATCAAGCTCTATCTTTATATCTTCCTCCTCCGTGAACATTAACTTTTTCCATAGCTCTTCAAGTTCCTCTACCATATCTTACTCTTCCAACTAAGTTCTTCCTATGAAGATCAGGAACTAACGGACGCTACTATTAGGAAGGAGGGGAAACGGAATGCCCTACTACCACTACCTCACACAAGGGAGGTCACCCCACCTCTCGCAAGAAACTGCAAGGCACCCTACTGCTACTATACACCTAAGCATGAGAGCACATATCTCCTAACTGTGGTTGATAACCTATAACAAAATTGAATAGCATATTTAGTCCAAAACCAGAGTCGGCCGTAGGCCTTGGCCACTTAGGCCTCAAATGTGGTGGCCATTCAGTGGTTTTTTTTTTTTTTTTTTTTTTTAAATAATAATAATAATTGTGAGTTGTTCCTCCACTTTTAAGACAACCTCCAACCACCGTACACCATTAGTGTGATGGTCACTCTACAAGTATGAGTGCTTGTGAGGTGTAGGGGTAAGGGTTGGGGTTCAAGTATCCAAGAAGAAGTTTCATACACATATACACTTAGATTAGGTTAATGTAGAATTTCTATCTTGTAAACCCTCCCCCCCCCCCCCCCCCCCCAAAATGAAAAAGAAAAAAAGAATGATGCAAATATACTACTAAATTACATAAGTCTTATGCATCGTTGTGTTACAAATCATAAAAAATAACTCAAATATTCATTTATTATCTTGTTAAAGTGTTACCAATCACATTTTTTTTTGCATCATTTTGTAAGTTTTTTATAGTAAAATTTGTATTAAATTTATCATTTTCCATTTACTTAATTTGGATGCTAGGTATATATATATATATATATATATTCATCATTAAAAAAATGAAAAATGCTAAAACTACTACAAGTTTTACAATCTGATGTGGTAAGAATAGACTGGTGCTACTAAAACAATATAATAAATAAATGTTTGACTAATTTTTTCTTGATTGGTGACATGTCAATTTGTAAACATAATACATAACATTAACTATATTGAATCATTGATAGTTAATAAACTAAAAATTATTTAAGTGATATTTAAAAGCCTATTTCAAAAGTTTGACTAAGGCCTTAAATTCCTAGTATAGTCAGCCTGCACAAACTATATTAGGAACCTTCCATCTTTGTTCTACATGTTGGCTATATTGAGAATAATTAATTTATTTTTGTAATTAAGTAAATAAGAGTAACATACAATTATGTAAACAAGAACAAAAACAGATCCAATAAGTAAAAAACAACAAATAGATTTTGAAAATAATAAAAAATATGTAAAATACATTTAGCATTCAGATTTACATGCTTCTTAAAATTAATGTGCCGATTATAACCGGCGAAATATGTCTCAAGGGGATTTTGTAAAACACAAGCATTGATCAGAATTTACATAAATCATTTTTTATGCAACTGATATGTGACTTGTCCGATTATTTTAAAGATTTCTTCATTTTAAACACGTGTATTACAGCTCATATTAACAGGGCACGTTTGGTAAACTATAACGGTAATTATATAGGAATATGAATAGATATTAAAAGGAATACAAAATGCTGTAATGTAATGCTTTTTACTATTCATTTGTTTGGTGACAATACAATCATAGAATCTTGAAGATAATGAAATGCAAGCATTTTAAATCAAATTTAAGATATATTTTAGGAAATATCTTACTCATATAATTATATATCCTAAAAAATAACATTTTTTCAATTTGAAAGAGAGATTAGTTATTTTTATGATTTTTTTTTATTTTCTTAATTGTTATGTGTATATGGAAAGTTTGTTTATTTATAAATATATTAATTGTAAAATTTAATGCACCTGTTAAAGAATAACTATTACATCACTTTTTGAGATGAATAATTATTTCTCATTTTAAAGAATAACTATTCATAAAGAATGATTATTCATTGTAATAAAAATATAACAAAACTATTGAATAGCTAAGTCATATGAATAACTATTACATTATAGTGCCTATTACAATCTACCAAACATACCTTTAAACTATAACCAAACTATTGAATAGTTAAGTCATAGGAACAACTATTACATTATAGTACCTATTACAATCTACCAAACATACCTTTAAACTATTTTCACAACTCTAATAAAAAAAATAATATTATCTTTTCAAGAATAATTAAAATTCAACCTCATTGATCAATATAATCGCATATGTTGGAATTGTTAGGTGGAATTTAAAAAAAAAAAGGAAGGTATAAGTTCTAAACCAATTCACTCCTTTTTTTTTTTTTTACCAAAAAAAAAAAAAAATCTAAACAACTACATTGATTGTGCAAATCATCTTCCTTGATATTTATTTATTTAATTATTTTTGTTTGGGTTTTGGTCCCCGCACCAGCTAAAAGCCCCAAAAGAAAGAAAAGAATGGGTATCACACGACACATTAGTACATTACACACACACACACACACACACACAGACATGTATATATATATTTATATATTCTCAGCCGACGCTGTCAAGCAACGGAGGTCCAAAAGCTGAAGTTATTTCTTTCTACTATTTCTCTCTCTCTCTCTCCGCCACTCTTTAAAAAAAAAAAAAAAAAATCCCAAATCCCAACAAAAAAAAAAAAAAAACAAGGTGACAAAAAACAAACGCACACACGGCACACAGATACGGATTTATATAAAGAGCCAAAAGCCCAATCCCAAACCCAATCAATACGACACCGTTTCATCTTCATCGCCTACCTCCCTTGTTTTCCCACGAGTCCAAGCCCCATCTGCTACTGTATGACCTCTCTCTCTCTCTCTCTTGAGCTTCTTTCGTTTCTGTATTTTCATGTCTAATGTTTGTTTGATAATTTACTGCTTCAAAAATTGGATGATTGTTGTGGTGGGTGGGTTTCCATTTTCTATTGTTAGATTTCATTGTTCTTGATTCTTGATGACTGGTCAACGTTCAGATTCTAGGGTTTGATTTTGATTTTCTTTTTTAAAAATCTTGAATATGTTGCTTTCATTGTCTTAACATTATTGATTGAATGGAAAAAAAAAGGAAAATTCCACTTAGAACAGATTTTATTTTATTTTTTTTTTGGAATTTTAATGTTTTGTAATCTTAACAGTGCTTAATATTAATATTTTGGGAGAAAAATTAACAAATTAGAAGTTAGGATATAATAAAATGGCGGAAAAGAATACATGTGTCGAAATTTTAGGACTAAGGTTTGGTTGTTTTTGTTGGAGAAATTAGAAATTTAGAGTTTTCATTTTTCTTTTTTTCATTTTTTTTTTTTTACACTTCAAAATTTTTGTTATGTTTAGTTTTCTCTACAAAGTAATGGAGGGTTATGTTCATTTCTATTCTGTTGTTTGAGGAAGATTGTTTTTTTTTTAACTCATTATTATTATGTTTTATAGGTTGGATGAGCTTATAGTTTTATGCTTTGTGGTTTGAGGTATTTTTCTCATTAACTTTATATGGTATAGGTTTGGTGATCCTATAAAGTTTACCTGTGGTGGCCAGTGAAATGGCGATTATAAATCAATGCATGTAAATTAAGTCTTTTTTTCTTCTCCCCTGATTAAATCTGCATCTTACCTCTTTTGGTTTTACTCTAATCAGAGAAAGGTGGTTTGTTTGTACTGACTTGCATCTAGTTGGATGTTAATAAATCAGAGGGAAAGAACGAGACTCAAATTTCAACTTTCATTTTTGTTTTTTTAATTATTTATTATTTTTTATTTCCAAAATTAAAAAACTAATCTCATCCGAGAGTTGTAACATGACTCCCACTGGTGTTGAGGTTTTGTTTTTGCATGTTAAAGCAATGAAAACCCCTATATTCCATTTCTTGTTTGTTCTTCAATGGTAAAAACAAGTCTGATTCGGTTACTTTGCTTTTGAACAGAATGGAAATTGCTAATTTCCTCACATCTAGTGGTGCTGAGTAATTTAAGTTGTTCATTACAAGTTGACGAGTCTTTAGGAAAAGATAACATTTGTTTCAGCAAAGTTGGGACTGGGATGTAAACGCAGTATCCTTGTTATACAAGTCTATGTTTTCCTTATTCCCTACTGGATTGGTGGACTTAGATGGGTGTTCCCTCAACGGAACTACATTGTGAAGGAACTGATACTTGTCCATTATTAATGGAGCGACACACGGATAGTAGTGAGCACATTATTGACATAACTGGGAGTGATAATGCTTCCCCATCTAGCTTGCCTCATGATAGACATTCTAATACCATAAATGCATCGCAACTTGAAGATAGACCTTCAAGTATCACGAGAGCTCCCATTTCCAACCCACAATTTCTTCCACGAATGGATCAAATTCTAGGAATTCCTCATTCATAAGGAGAGGGGAAACCCGTCGGCGTAGGAGTCCTTTGAATTCTGGGTTATGGATATCTATTGAACTAGTTCTCACTGTGAGCCAGATTGTTGCATCTGTTGTTGTTTTGTCTGTGTCAAGGAATGAGCATCCACATGCACCATTGTTTGCATGGATTGTTGGATATGCATCTGGATGTGTTGCCACCCTCCCACTTCTTTATTGGCGCTATCGTCATCGTAACCAGGCTTCAGAGCAAGATTCGTCTCAAGCCCGTCAGGCTTCTTCTCAGATTAATGTTCCTGCAGGGCCATTTTCTCTGTCTGTTACTAGGAATGCAGAAGGAGAAAATCTTCAGTCTGCTGTTGGATCCTCTGGAAGCAATCAACATTCAGACATATTGAGTGCAAGGTATGGGTTTGTAATTGTTGCTTTAAGCTGATTATGCTTGGATTTTTTTTGCACATGTTTTCCTTGTTGGACAAATGTATTCTACCATTTGTGATGAAGCATTAAATGCATGAGTGATTTTTGCCATTTCAGACACCTTAATTCAAAGATTGACAAGTTTA
>NW_027070327.1:20973-65210 GCF_002906115.3 Quercus suber
AATAATTTGCACCCCCCCCCCCCCCCCCCCCAAAAAAACAAGACTAATAGGTCGAAAATCCCTAATCTCACTTGTTGCATGTTTTTTAGGGATGAGAGTAATAAAAGTTGTGTTTAAACTTTTTTCAAACTGACCTTTAGCAAAAAAAATGATGAAATACGGCCATAAGATCAGGTTTAACAATCCCCCAGCAAGCTTGGAAAAAAGCCATTGGGAAGCCATCTGGTCCTGGAGATTTATCACCATGAAAACTCTGAACAACATAAAAACTTTCTGCCTCTTCAAAAGGTCTCTTTAACCAATCCACATTGTCGCCAAATATCATTGGAAAAACCAACACAGCAGGGAATGGTCAGTCAACCTGTTGCTCAGAGTACAAATTCATGAAGAAATGAATAATGTAGTCTGCAATCATACCTTGATCCGAAGACAAGGTACCATTAACCATTAGGCTTTCAATACCATTATTTTTTCTATTAGAATTAGCCATTTTATGAAAGAATTCGGTATTGGCGTCCCCTTCCTTCAAGTGCAACACCCTAGACTTTTGTCTCCAACTAATCTCTTCAAATAGAGTCAACTTTTCAATATCTGTACAAAGATTAGCTTGGTCTAACTTCTCCTCAGCTATTAATCTATGTGTCTCCTCTTTAGCGTCCAAAACATTCAACTTGCTCCAAAAGTCCTTTTTCTTATGTGTGACTTTGCCAAACTCCGTCTTGTTCCACTTTTTTAAATCCAACTTCAAGGCAGCCAGCTTCTTAGCTAGTATAAAACTTGGGGTTCCTTGGAACGAATAGGATGCCCACCACGTTTTCACCTTGCCGACAAAATTTTCCACCCTCAACCACATATTTTCAAAACGGAAAGGAATTCTACCTGTTCGCTGACTCCCACCCTACAACAAAATAGGAAAATGGTCTGATAGTACTCTAGACATCCTTTTTTGTGTAAACTGTGTGAAGTGATTTGCCAAAAGCAGAGAGAAAAGGAACTGATCTAAACGAGAAGCTGAGGATGTATTGGACCAGGTGTTGTAAAGGCCCCTTTCCATAGGTATATCCATCAACCCATGAAGAGAGATAAAGTCAGAAAACCCATACATAGACTGAGAGAAGCTAGCAGCCCCCAGTCGCTCTGATGGGAAACAAATTATATTAAAGTCACCTCCTAAGCATCATGGCAAATCCTACCAACTGATCAGCCTGGTTAGTTCCTCCCGCATCAACCTACGCCATTTATTCAAATTTGGCCCATATACGCCTGTAAAAGCCCACTCAAATTGGTCACCAACATTTTTAAACTTGTATGAAACCGAAAAATGCCCCACCGCTTCCTCCACCTTTTCCATAACCCGTCTATCCCACATCAATGAATACCTCTAGAAGCACCTTCAGAACCCAGGTACAACCAATCTACGTATGGACAACTCCATATACTTCGAACAATACCTCTAGTACTCCATTCTAGTTTGATCTCCTGCAAACACATAATATCAGCCTTCCAGGATCACAACAAATTATGAATCTAAAGCCTCTTGTCAACTTCGTTCAGCCCTTTGACATTCCAGGAAAGTACCTTCAAATTCATTGAGCAATAGAGAGAACACGATCCCTATTAATACCCCTTCGCCTAGCAGATGTAGAGCCATAATTAATAGAACTGAACAACCCCTTCAACTCTCTTAAACCTTTCACCCTAGCACTTTTTAAACCATTTGTTTTCTTGTTCACCTCAGCCCTCCGATTTAATTTAGCTTCAACAGCCAATAAAAATTCTGTTGCTTGATCTTCCAAACCCTCTAGGGACGTGCCAAGGAAGCTATCGAAATTATTGAATCTCCTTTGAAACAACTCTGAGTAAGGTTCATGCCTCTCTGCACTATCCACATCCACAACTGTTTGTTTTGCCATGGTTAAAGGTAGAGAAAAAGCAAGTGGTTCAACATCTAGAGGCTGATCAGCATCCTCCGAATAGGTATCCAAAACCTAGTCCTCCACCAGCACTTCATCCTCTTCAGTAAGAGCTGATGACACATTCGTAACATCAGAAGACTCCAATGGAACTAAGGCCAGCTGTTTTTGCTTTCCCAATAACTCGGTAGCTTCACACTGTAGCAAAGAGATCTGAATTGGAACCGCAACCCTCCTTCTGTCACGTAATTCAAGTACCCACTACTTTGAATTCCCCTATTTCTTGACTATATTGCCAGAATGCTCTTGAAGAATCAGTCGGAAGTCTCGCTCTAAGCTCTCGTAGCTATTTGTGGTACATGTCGACTCAATCCTGGCCTCCTCGGCCTCGTTGGAGCCGAGAAGCTCAGAGTCGACTACATCAGAGGCTTGATTTGAGTTAGTCAACGCCGAGAACTCATACCTGGCGCTATCGACCTTATCGGAATCGGGGGAACTGAGCAACAACGATATCGGAGACCACCGATGACATCAACGACATTATAGGCACATCCACCGCATCACTTCTCAGAATTTCTATAGCTAAGCACGCCAAGACCGATGGAAGCGACGAAGACTTCCCTGGAGGTTGGGACTCTTGAATCGGTAAAGACGTGGTAGACATCTCTTTTCCTTTGGGCCGCCAAACCAAAGTGGGCTTAGGCTTAAAATTATGTAAATGAGTTGGGTTAAGTGGTTTAGTTTTAGAGAGTGCACTGGGCCTAAAGACAACTTGCGTAAAAAAGTTGTTGAGCTCTTTATGTTTACCTTTTACAAAAAGTGCTCAATAATTAATATGGTGTTAAGGGGTATATTAGATATCAATAACATGAGAGAGAGAGAGAGAGAGAGAGAGTACTTGTGGATCCAAGGAAAGCGGAAAAATTTTCTTTCTTTGGGTGAGCAACAACAAACAGTGGGGCTTTTAGGATTTATTTTTTTAATTGTAAGTTAAGGAATAATTATCACAGACCTTTTGTTAAGAAATAATTGTTTCTCATTTGAAAGAGTAACTATTGTTAAGGAATAGCTACAACCTACAGGCAAAACATAACCAAACAACAAAATAGTTATTCCTTAGGAATAGCTATTCCATTATAGTGTTTATTCCTATGTACTAAGCGTGCCCAACTTTGGTAGGAGAGTCAATATTGGATTTTTTTTTTCCTTCTTTTTAAATAAGCTCATTTTTGTTTAGCAGGATCAAGGTACTAGTGGAATACTTTAAAATGGCCTTGGATTGCTTCTTTGCGGTTTGGTTTGTGGTTGGCAATGTATGGATCTTTGGAGGTCACTCATCTGCTGACGAGGCTCCTAATTTGTACAGGTATTACTCTGACATCTATTACTTTTGTCTCTGCTTTTTGTTAGAGCACATCCCATTTCTGTCTTTTGTAAGAGTTCTTCCCATTTATGCTTTTCTGAGAGCACTTCCCATTTCTGCATCTTTTTGTTTTACAGGTTATGTATAGTGTTTCTTACCTTCAGCTGTATTGGATATGCTATGCCCTTCATTTTATGTGCAACAATCTGCTGTTGTCTGCCTTGTATAATCTCCGTCCTTGGGTTTAGAGAGGATCTGACACAGACTAGAGGTGCCACCCCTGAATCCATTGATTCTCTTCCAACATACAAGTTCAAGTTGAAGAAAAGTAGAAGTGGTAATGATAGAGAAAGCAACTCAGGTGTCAGTGAAGGTGGTGTTGTGGCTGCAGGAACTGAAAAGGAGCGCGTGATCTCTGGGGAAGATGCTGTAAGTCTTTCTAATTTTCTTCTTGGCCTCCATTGTGAGCCTCCCGTGTTTCTTTGTTTCAGTTACAATATCACAACACTCCTCATCATTGTTAGAGGACTTTTTCTTTTGCTCCTGAATGAAAGCGGAACTATAATTGCTATTCCTGTTGACATTTTGGTGAAGATCAGCAATGCCTTCCACATAGTGATCCATATCATGTGATTTAGATCTAATGAAGTGAAAGGCTCATGCCAATGAGTTCTAGCTTAAATGTCATCTCCTGCGCTTGGAAGAGCAAGGTAGACTAGAGGGTGAAGTCATGGGTTCAAGCCCATCGGATGTATGTGTAATTAACCAACAAAAATGAAATAAATTAAGGGCTTATACCTTAGAGTTCATTGTATTTGCATAATGGTGCTTCTGTGCTTGGTGGTTCCCAAGGACCAGTCTTGCATAGCATCTTATATGACTTAGGGAGATGTAGTGTTTTCCGCTGCATAATGAATGTGTGAAAGGTTTAAATGGTTGAGGGACATTTGTTATCACAATTAGTAATATAGCTGGAAATATGCTGATGTACTTGCTTGTGCTTGATAATCAATATTTTAGATGGGATAGAATGACAAAAAAAAATTCACCTATCTAGTGAACAAAGATCTCACTCTTGCGGGGTTTGGGAGATGTGATTGGTAGGCATCTTATCCCCAATTTTTTTGGAAAGACTAATTCTCGAGCTTGAACGACAAATGCGGACATGTCTTTTTTGGTGGAAGGCATTTGCATTGCACCAAGACCCGACCTCTACAAAAAAGAAGACATATGGGTAACCTCGATTTGTTTGTTGATGATCCATACGCAGCCCCAAAAGTTTCAGACTAATATTTTGTTATTGTTGCTGATTGTGGCCTGAGTTGCATGTTATGGTCTTCTATTTAGTCAGGTCAAGTCCCTTGTCAAAAGTGGTTAAATGATGCTGAGGATATGGAATTTTGAATCTATTGGACTCTTTGTATAGTATTAGATTGAGAGAGCCAATCTTGAATGTTGTGGAGGCTGACCAGTAGGTAAAAATTGACTATGACCAGCATCTGATGGTCAGATGCTTTTCTCCTCTGTTTTGTAAGTTGGAATGCTAATATTCAACCTGTTTAATGCTTGAATAGATTACTCAAATATTGAAATCATTGCATCACAATTTGCTATTGTTACCAGTTACTGTAATCAGCACATGATTGTCCATTACACAACTGAGTGAGTTTGGCAAATATGAAGAACCAAAAAAAAAAAAAAAAAAAAAAAAAAGTTGCCATGTTCCCATTTTTTCCACAAAGAGTGTGTCGACAAGTGGTTGAGGATCAATGCGTTATGTCCCCTTTGCAAGAGTGAGGTGGGTGGGAGCCTTTTGGGTTCACTCTCTGGGGCTAATGGCAGCCAAAGTCGGGGTTGAAATCAAGATAGGGAATGGCTTGGTGAGTGACGATCTGAAAGGCTATATAATTTGACCGATGAGACTAATATCCAGATGAACTGCTGCTTTATGAACTTCCAGATGGATGGATGGCCAAATTCACTTATGCTTGGTTTCCTCTACCCTCCCTTCGCCAACACCCCCCCCCCCCCCCCCCAGTTTTTGGGTGAGATGTAGCTTTTGCTAGATAATGGAAATTACCTCAGGCAGCCTCTGCTTTACAGCATCAAGCAGTCGCCATAAGGAGCTTTTTTATCTGGCAGTAAAAATGAAAATGATTTTATGTAATTATGATAGGGATGTGTAGAACAGACTTGTCGCAAGATGGTAATAGATTGTTTCTTCCTTATATATTTATTTTCCTATAAATTTCCCTTTTTTGGTCCTAAGACAAATTTCGATCAATGCTTAACCTGGCTGAAAATTATTATAGTCATATTAGGACCTTTTCTGTTTGAAATGGACATATTAAAAAATAAAATAAAATTGTTGTTCTGTCCCACTTTGAGTGCATATCATCTTTGATGTACAAATTCGTAATGTGATAATGTGTTTTGTTTTGTTTTGTTTTGTTTATTTGTTTGTTTTTTTATTTATTTATTGTTTAAGCATATGGTAAAACATCAAATAATTACAAAAATATGTTACTACCAACTTAAGCAAACCGGTGCCATGGTTAGTAGTGGAGGGATTAGTAGTTGTTGGGATTTGGGAACACGATAGAACATGGAAGTGTAGGATGAAGATATTCAAATTGGATTGGATTTGACTCAAGGGTAAGTTTCTACGTGGTGGGAAGAACTACATTTAGCTAAGCCAAATGTGTGGCATCCTAAAACACAATGACCCATTTAAAAAAGAAAAAAACAAGATTGCCAACCGAACTTTTCAACCAAATTTGTTGCCTTTATTGCTATCTTATATTCTATCTCCATAGTAGACAAAGCAACCATCGATTATAACATCGCTTTTTGATTGATAACATAATCAGATAGTGCGAAAACATAATCCGTTAAACACCCCATTCTAGTATAATCATAATCTACAAATCCAACAACATTGCTTCTATCATTAGAAGTTTTATTATATACCAAGCCAACATCTATAATATCTTTTAAATATCGAAGAATCTATTTATTAATTTTTCAGTGTTCTTTTTCAGGTTTAGCCATATATCTCATTCTCAAAAAAAAAAAAAAAAAAAGGTTTAGCCATATATCTATTAACCAAACTAACAATATGTGAAATATTTGGACAAGTGCAATTCATAGCATACACCATGCTACAATCTGCATTAGCATAAGGAACACAAGGAATGTGTTCCTCTTTTTTAGGCTGCTAAAATTTTGAAATCTGCTTATAAACACCCTATTTTTTATAATTGAGCCAAAAAAGGCTCAAAAACTCAAAGTTTTTCAAGAAATCCTATGCATATGTGCACAAGGAGATGTTGGTGAAACTGTTTATAAGATTTTTTTTTTCTCTCAAAATTTTGATGCAAAACTGATCTTACATCACTAAGAAAAGGTTTTGTACTTAAATTTTAGATTATAAAAAGTGCCATCAACCCCTTTTCAAAACACAAGTAAGCATTAAGTGAAATACTCATGAAAATCACAATCAAAATGTTTTTGTTCCTATAAATAAAAAAAAAAAAAATCAAAATGTTTTTGTGAAATATTCATTTGAGTTTGTCTTTTTTCTTGGCCATTGCCCATAGTAGGTTAGCTAGTCAAACTCCATGATTTTGGTTATTGTTTAGAGGAAGCTTTCTTTTTCTATTACTTCCAATGTTTGCTTTGTTTTAAGTTTTCCTATTTTAGTTTGATAGTTTTATAGTTTAGTTGCTTTTTTTTGGTAAGTTAGTTTAGTTGCTTTCTAGACTTAGGTTTTATAGGTTAGAAGCACGTTTATGATAGAATTGGTAGATTTGTAAGGTTTTTGCCTCAAGGGCCCATATATAGGCTTGATCATGTGTATGCATCTTGAGGAACCTACATATATAGCCTTAGTCATTGTAGTCTCTACGAGAAATCAACATTTTTTGATCATTCTTGAATTCATGTGTTGTTTGCTTCTCTTTCTCTTATGCTTTTAACAACATGCTAGTAACATGCTTTGGGTGTGAATATAATGCTAAAAACACAACAACGTTTACATGAAGCCACTAGTGAAATTATTTCAATTGTACACTAATCACAAACTACTGTGCCAACATTTGTGAAAAATATTATTAAATTTGCTGTGTTAAACTTATTGAAAAAAGAAAAAAATAGTTTATTTCCAAATTAGTTTGGTTTTTTTCGACACTATTATTGAAAATGAATTATTTTCCAAAATATAATTTTCAGAAAATTATCTCATTTTTCTATGTTTAGTAGAAACCTTAAAATGAGTTGGAAATTTAGTTTTGTGCAAGATAAAATTGTTTTTCAAAAAAATTTAATCCCAAATAACTCTATCTTATGCCAAACTAAATTAAGGAAGTTAAAAAATAATTTTCCTTTGATTAATTTTTTTCTTTTCTAATATTACCAAACACAAAAAAAGAAAAAATAAATAATTTTATAAACCATCATATATATGAGTATGAGTTGGAAAAAAAATATAAATTGACTTTATTAAAAAGAAAAAAAGAAGAGTTCTTGAAAAAGAATTAAGCTAGTACTACAATTTATCCATGTGACAAGTTGTGATTGATAAAAAGTAATAATAAGTCTATATAGAGACATTTTTTTTTACCAACCATAACTCTTCGTATAGTTGAGTTATGACGCAAATTGTGCCACCTCCTTCAAAATTATGTAACGGCTCAAAACAAACCAATAATAGCGGTGTCTACGTCCACATAGGACGACACGAGTACGTGTAAACGGGCAGGCTCTAGAGAACCGCTCAGCATTTGGAGCTCTCTATATATAAGACGGTGTTTATCCTTTAACACATTTCTAGGGTTTTCTAATCCTCACAGCACGGTCACAGTAACCAATCTCTCTCTCTCTCTCTCTCTCTCTCTTTCTCTCTCTCTCTCACTGCTCAGCTCTCTGACTGCGTTCTCGGCTTTCTAATTCTGCAACAAACCCTATCAGCAGGTACTTATCGCCATTATCAAACCCTAACCCAACCTTTGTATCAAACCACTAGGATTCGGTTTTTTTTTTTTTTTTTTTTTAAATTCAGTATTTACTATATATTCATATACAGCTTTTGTTTGATTCTTGATTTTTCTTTCCACATAGGGTTAGTGTTTCCTATTTATTATTGAATGTGAATCGATAACATTTACAGTTGGGTTTTGCTCGTCCAGTGGTGTTTTTTTTTTTTTTTGGGGGGGGTGGGGTTCGTTTGAAATTAGGGTTCTGTGTTAGTAAATTGATTGAAATTTGCGTTTGAAAAGACCGATATTTGTGTGTTTTTATTATTATTATTTTTGTTTTCTGTTACTGCTGAGTTGGACTAATTGTGTTATGAATTGGGTTTTACTCGAGTGTGATTTCTAAGGGTTTTTTTGGAAGTAAAATTGATGTTATTTGATAATAGAGAGCCGATATTTATGTTTTAAAAAATTGGGTTTGAAAGCAAATAAATAGAGTTTGAATTTGGGTCTGCTGGTTTTGTGCTGATACTGTTCTGATTGTTATGTAATTAGGGTTTTGGATGTAGATTGATTAGATTGCTCACATGTGCTTCTAAGTATGTGTAAACAAAGGAAAAGAAAATTGAAATTTGCATTATTTTTTGGTTGGGGGTATGTAAATTTATCTCGCCATCAGTCTCTCAAGGGAAAAATTCTAAAATCCCCAGGAAAAAAAATCCAGATTTTTAATACTCAGTTTCATATGCATCTGTCTCTTTTCATTTCTGTTATGTTTTTCACTGTATGAACTTTATATTTCACCAAAAAAATGCCTCCCAGCCTTAATTGATTGTTATGGATTGAAATTTTCTTACAGACGTGGTGACAGTCAGTCACGATTACAGCTTTTTTATTTTTCTTGCAAAGAACTGTTTTAAGTAGTTTAGTAATATGGTCATGCTAAAAATATCTATGAAGTTCATAGACTTTAGCATTTGACTGCATGAATGTGTTAAACTTGAGCACAGTCACTAATACAAGTGTCCTTTTGATAAATTTCAGCTATTCCAGTTTTTAACACCTTGGTTGGTCGTGTGATTGTCGATTTTAATGAGTTTTTGAAGCTGTGAGTTTGTAGTTATCCATGTCTTATGCATGTTTAATCTTGCCAGTGCTTTTTTTAGTTTGTTTTGTTTAAGGATCCTTGGCTTATTATCATTTATTTTGAACGCAGGTTTTGTCTCTGTTTCAAGGCTTACCTGGATGTACATCCTTAGGAACATTGTTTGAAATGTTTTAGACAGGGAAACTATTTGAAGATTTGTAGTGCTTATATTTTAAGTTATTCATTGCTAGTCTAGCATGTCTAACAGGTTTGTATCACAACAGTTGCCAATACCAAGCATGCAAATGGGTCAATTGGAACCCACCCTGGGCAAAGTGGACCCATCAGTACAAGACATGCAAATCGGACTGATGGGATCTGTATCAAATGGTCCTGCATCTCATCAGCATTTTATATTAAACACACAGGAGGGGCTAGTGGATCCCTTGTCTAGTAATCCTGCGTTGCAGAGGGTATCAATTTCAAGCACACAGATGGTAGATATTGAAACAAAGTCCAATAGTCTGGGACCTGTTGAAACCATGCTGAACAATGCAGCATACCAGCACTTGTCTGCACCAAGTAAGCGAAAGGCACCACTGGAGCATCTTTACAATAATAGTGCTGCGCAGCAGTTATCAACCCCTAACAAGCGGTTAGCACAAACGGAACATAGACCTTGGTTGCAGCAAGTATCTGGACCAATAAAAAGATCTGTACAGATGCAATCCACGCCCACCACGCCCACCACTCCTGGATCACAGCATTTGCCAACGCCAAATAAGAAAGTGGTATCTGGTAAATCTGGTTCACAGCGGTCTTCAGTGCCAAAAAATCAAACTGCAGCACTGCAACCATCTCCCAAGGCTCAAACTGAGTCTTTCGAGTCTGTGAGGTCCAAGATGAGGGAATCATTGGCTGCTGCACTGGAACTGGTTTCTGAGCAGAAAGACAAATCCTCAAGTCCAGGAAAGAACTCTCAGAGTGACACCACAAGTGCTTCTGGGCTGAGGCGGGGGAATTCTCAACCTGCTGAATCAGTTTTTGGTGCTACTGATGCACTTGAACTTGTATCTGAAAAGCCTAAAGTGATGCCGCTCTCCCATGAAGATTGGTCTGCACACAAAAACAATAATGGCAAAAGTGAATCTGAAATACAGACCATGAAAGCTGGTGGGAAAGAGACCAAATCAAGTTATGTTTTTTCTGGTCAAGATGTTTCTTTTAGTGATGAATTCTTTGTCAAAGATGAACTTTTGCAGGGGAATGGACTTTCCTGGGTATTGGATTCCGATATGGAAGTGGCAGAAAAGAGGGAGATTCATACTGCTGAAGAGCAAAATTTGGAGAATGATGAACTGGGTAGGGATAAAAAAGAAGAAGCTTATCTAACTCCACAGATACTGGCATTTAAAATTGAAGAAGAACTCTTCAAATTATTTGGCGGTGTGAATAAGAAGTACAAAGAAAAGGGGAGGTCTCTTCTGTTCAACTTGAAAGATCGTAATAATCCTGAATTGAGCGAAAGAGTATTGTCTGGAGAAATTACCCCAGAACGGCTTTGTTCGATGACTGCAGAGGAACTTGCTTCCAAGGAGCTTTCCCAATGGCGGATGGCAAAGGCAGAGGAGCTTGCGCAGATGGTAGTCTTGCCTGATGCAGATGTTGATATTAGACGTTTGGTGAGGAAAACACACAAGGGTGAGTTTCAAGTAGAAGTTGAAGAAAATGATACTATTCCAATGGAGGTTTCTGTTGAGCCTAGTTCACCCACTCTAACGGAATTAAAAACCAAGGAGATGGAAGCCCCTAACCTTTCTAAACCTGATGGAGCCAATGATGAAGTGGATAGTTCTGTGGGAAAGAGTAATATAGAAGACCAGGATACTGCATGTACACTTACTATTTCTTCGAATGAGGGTAATGATTTAATGCAGGGGCTCATGGTGGATGACGTATTGAAGGATGCAGATTTTCTTCCTCCTATTGTGTCTCTTGATGAGTTTATGGAATCTCTTGATTCAGAGCCACCATTTGAAATTCTACCAGTCGATGCTGGAAAAATGTCCCCAATTTCAGACAAGGATGACCCCGAGATTGGCTCTGAGTCGAAGTTGTCTGAGCTAACTTCAAAAGATGTTGATATTACAAAATCTGAACCCAAAAAAGGTGATGATGCTGTTGAACAATCCAATGAAGATGATGCTGGCGTCAAATACGGTGATGGTCATGCTGACATGAAACCTAGTGGTGGTCAGACTGATGGGAGACTTAATGATGGTCAGGCAGTAGTTAAACCCAGTGATAGTCACATGGATGAGAGTTCCAAAGCTAGCCACGCTGAAGTGAAATCTAGTGAAAGCTATTCTCATTTGAAATTGAGTGACAGCCATGCAAAATCAGAAATTGTACCTCCTGCTGTCGTATCCAAGCCTGACCGTGTATGGGAAGGTGTACTTCAGCTGAACACATCAGTCATGCCCTCTGTAATTGGCGTCTTCAAAAGGTGTGTGTATAGTCTCGTAAGAGTGATATTTTCAGTTCCGTGCTGTAGATGGTTGTGTAGTTATTTATTTTTAAACTGGAAGACACCTACCCCATTTTTTCTTCATTTTCATGTTCTTTGATTTAGTTTTGGATTATGTGCTGCATGCCTGCAACAAATGTTTCATCTACACTTTATATTTGCTTGATGCGATTATTATGATATATATACATATACATATATATATATATTTATATATTTATTATATTATATTATGCACATATGACTGGGTTAGGTAAACGTTATACCCATTGTAACTCTTACCTGATATTACATTACCTAATAAGTTTTCGTTGGATTAATATTTCGAGAATCCACTGTTAGATCACATGTTTTCTATGTTCTTAACACCCATGCCAAATTTCTTATCAATAAGATGTTATTTGCTTTTTGATTTATAAACTCATTTTTGGTATATAATTTTTAAAGTTAATTTTTTTTTTGGTTGAATTTTAACATTTTATAGTGGCATAGTTGATAATCTCTGATTGTCTTGATGTTTTGCATGCATGTAGGGTGTACAGAAACAATTTAATCCAACGGTGGATTTATAAAATAACACACCCAATATAAAGTTATTGAGTGGTGTAATATTGATAAAAGTTTCATTAGGTGTCTCAACCCTATATATATATATATATATATACATTGTATGGCGTGTGTCTTGAGTTTTGAAATATGCACTGTGTATCTATAACAGGTTTATGTATTGTGTCAAAACTGCATGTAGGTGTGTGCTTTTGATGGTCATTAAATATCTCATTTAGCTGCTAGTCTGCTACCTTAATGCCTAATATGTATCAGAGCTTGTCAATTTCAATTTGGACTTATTCACAGTATACAAGTTGTTGTTGGTATTACTTTATGCATTTGTTGCTGTTGTTTTTTATTTATTTATTTGGTGGATAATTTCATATAGCTACTACATTTTATTCTACGCTTCTTGTTGCCTGGTTGGTTTGAATTTGAATAAATATATATTTTGGTTTTCTCTGGGGCATTCACAAAGAAATGTGAAGTTATTTTATGTCAATCAAGAATGCACTTAAAAAAAAAGTGTCATCTTATGTAGAGGTGGTGTATTCAGAAATGATGAACTTTGATTGCTTCTTTCTTTTTCTTTTTCTTTTTTTAATATTTATTTCTAATATCCTCTGCAGTGATCTTTATTGGATGAATATTTTGGTTGTGCTTCTGCTTCCTTCCCCTCTCACATGATCATAGGATGAGAGTTTTAATTTGCATGACAATGTATGTTTTGCCTTCAATTGGATTTTTGGAAATTTGGCTTTGAATGTTGCTGTTTATCATACAAGAGAGATTTGATCTGTCATATGACATATAGAAAGGTAATATTTCAAAAGAACATGCGCAACATTGGAATGGAATGTAACACGTGCCAGAATGCAATAACCTTTCATTAGGGTTGTTACTAACATCTTTTTGAAGTAATTATGGATGAATCAATTGATGCCATAATGGTCATTAGGGTAAAAGAATATGGTAACTGGTAAGAGGACCCATGGTCAGCTACAGCATTGTGTAGAGATGCTTTTGGATCAAAAGGCTCAAAAATGGGATGAAGAGTGGATAATAGGCAATGGATTTCCAAATTAGAAATGTTAAAGAATAATGTGCTGTGAGCTGGCTGTCACATGGTAAGATTTTGCCAACGCTACTGTCTTGTGGCAATAGTGAGGTCTCATTGTGGCCATGTGGCACCTTTGATCCACTTGGGTTGCTCACATGTAATTTTTAAGCCCCCTAAATAATTTTAATTTTAATTATGTCCAATCAGATGTAACATCAGCCACCAAACTAGCATACTGACCAAATTGGATCATTTTGCATCTTCAAGGATCAAATTTCCACACTGCTACTTTTGAAACTCTTTTAAGTTGAAAAGGTAAAATTGATGCAAACTTTAAGGACCAAAAGTGATGTTTGCCCTAGATATAAAGAGAAAAAGAGCCATAATTGTGCATACCACTTGGGGCATTATTGGATCTGGTAGGTTAAAGATGATTTGGTTATGTACAATGGAGACTAATCCATCAGTTCTGATGTGGTGGTGTGGCATGGTTAAAGGTTGTAAAGATCCTAAGGAGAGGAATCTGCTAAAAGGTTGCAGGTTGATAATTGGCCTTTTGCAGTAGAGACTAGAATGCAGTATGTGGATGGGTGACATGATTCAGGTTGAAGGTGGAAGGATTAGGAGAAGCCCAAAAGGATGTGGGTTGATCTGATTTGAAAAGACATGTTATGCATGATTGTGTTTGCTTTTAGTTTTAGTCAGGACAGTATATTCTAGTCAGCATGGTTTGCCCTGAATATGGTATTACGTAATTTAAATCACGTATGATTTATAAATGATAGGCTCCGTAATGTGATATTTATTGAATTCTGTTTTCAGAAAAGATTATGAAACTTTATGCTTTGGTTCTTGCTGATCTTATTTTCTTGTTACAGTGGTGAAAAAACATCTGCAAATGAGTGGCTCAGTTCACTTGAGATCAAGGGGAGAGTTAGACTTGATGCATTTGAGAAGTTTCTTCAAGAGCTTCCATTGTCCCGAAGTCGTGCTGTCATGGTACCTAATGTTTCTTTTAATTGTCTTACTGTATCCTACTATAAGTTCAGGAAAAGGAAAAAAACACTTACCACAATCTTGTTTTCATTAATCTTTCTTTTGGTATTCACACAGCATACGGTCTTCTCATATACTAATGAAATTAATTTTAGGCCAATGAGATCATGTATCAGATTTGGTAAGAGAAGTTATAAATTAAAAGAAAAACTAATCTTTCTATGGATTAAGAGTGGTGCTATAGGTAACTTATCAAAAAAAAGAGTGGTGCTATAGGTAACTATAAATCTTACTACACAGCCTTTATAAACTGATATTTCGGTTTATAAAACATACAATAAAATATCCTTTACAAATTGATATTTCAATTTTTAAAACATACAATAAATTAGTATCAAGATATATTTTTATGTTATTGATGTGGCACCAATCATATTCATTGCTATATTGGTTTGCAAGCCTTTTGTAGTATAAATTGGTAATACCTTCAGCATTTCCATTGGATTAATTATCTCAATTATATGTTGAGTTTTTTAACTTTAACCCATCATGTTTGCCCAAGTGGTTGCATCATTGACTATTTGGTGAAAGTAATAAACATATTTAAGCATTTGAATAAAATTATACTGCTTGAGGCTTTTGAGAAGAAAAAGACATTCTGCAGGGCTAGCCAAAACAGTTGGGGTCGCGTTTCTGTTTATGCTGGTTGAACAAATAAAAAGGAGTGCCCTCATTATTTTAAAGTATTGGCTTTAATCAATTGATGATAAAAATGCCAACCACATAAAATTAAAAAATAAAAATAAAAAGAAAATTGTCCAGTGGATGTGACTTTGTTGAACGGTTTCTTTTAAAGAGAGTCAGAAGAGCAACGTGCCTAACATATACGAGTGAAAGACGAAAGAGTAAATTAAAGGACAGTTTTGAGCGTAGTGTATAAACTGTAACTAGCAATTGAACCATGTAATTGCCGAAGGCACTCTTGTTTTAAAAGCAAAAAGAGTACTCCCAAGTGTTGGGAAGAAAAAGAAAGCAAAAAGGTAATACCATGTGTTATTAGGTAGACGATATTTTAAAATACCAGCAAAGTCCTGCTCACGCAAACTCTGAATTTCATTCTAGTTATATTCTGTTATCACTATAATTGAAGGAATTGTCTTTTATTAATATATATATTTTAATTTTTTGTAGGTTATGCATTTTTCTGTGAAGGAGGGGTCCCTAGAGAGCGAGCATGCAAGTATTCAGGAGGTAACAATTGTCATTATACTCTACTACATGTTTTGTCCACCTTTGGTTTGCAGACCGTTTGCGTTACCTGAATTATATATATACCTCTCCTGCAGGTGGCAGATTCTTATGTTGTGGATGAGAGAGTGGGTTTTGCTGAGCCTGCTAATGGAGTGGAACTTTATTTTTGTCCACCGCATAAAAGAACACGTGAAATGCTCAGCAAGATCCTCTCGTCTGAACACTTTGAGGCACTTAATAATATTGATAATGGCCTAATTGGTGTTATTGTATGGAGAAAGGCTCAGTTAACTTCCAAGATATCATCCAACTCATCATTACACCAGAAACATAAAAAGCAAAATATCACTTCTAGGAGACAGCAAGAAACAAATATGAATGTGAATTTCGCACCTAAACCAACTCAACCTACTAGTAGCTTAACCCCCACCAATTTTAAACCCCATGATGATGATGATGATGATGATGGTGATATTCCTCCTGGGTTTGGCCCTGGTGTCGCCCGGGATGAAGATGATCTTCCTGAGTTTAATTTTTCTGGTGGTGGCTCTGTTCCATCGCAGCAACAGAATTTTGCCCAAAATCCCTCTAGGGAATCATCAGGAACAGTCCCATTTCAACCACTTTCTCAGACCCCATCTAGACCTGTGGACCAAATGAGGGAACTTATACACAAATATGGACAACCTAAAACTGGTGTGCCTTCAGGAAACTGGCAGGACAACAACAATAGAGGGTTTGGGGTTGCGATGCAACCCTGGAACGATGACGATGATGACATACCAGAGTGGCAGCCACAAGCCCCTCAGCACCAACAACAACAATTAGCTCAAGGCTTTCATCAACCAACACTGCGACCACACTTGGTAAACCAACAACAACAGCAACAGGCTTTGCCTTTGGGATCAAATCCTCAACAGTCAATGATGTCATTGCAATCTTTACAACCTCAAATGAATGCGACACAAGGGACTTGGTGGGTTCCTCCAGTCCAAGGGAATGGTCAGCAACCGAATAATATAGGTTGTCAACCCAATGTAGTAGGGCAGTTCTATGGGGCACATGGACGAGGTGTTGGCCAACAAGGCCTGTCCTGGCGACCAAATGCACCCAAAAGTAGAGGCTTTTAGCATCTTTTCTTTTCTTTTTTTTAATGTATAGTTAAATGTTCTTTTCCTTTTTCTCTTTCCCCCAATTTTCAACATATGTGCAAATTCTGTAACCATAAAGGTTTTACATGGTTGTTATAGCTTCTCTTTGTTTCTGGAGCTAAACCAAAAACCATTTTTACCTCAATGCACTGCCACAGAGAGGCCTAGTCCTCGTTATGCACAATCAAAATGGTAGTTTATTAAGTTGCGCAATGGGTACGCTGCTTATTAAGCGTGTCATGATTGGGGGGTGGGGGTGGGTGGCGTTGGTGAGACATTCTGATACCTGTAACTTTTAAATTAGTGAAACATTTCTATATTTAATTTGGAACATTGACATTAAGTAGGCCAGCCCCATTTTGTGGCCTTTATTTACATAGGAATATAGGATATTCTTGTCTGATTATATACTCTAGTCTTTAGTCAACATTGGGAAATAATTTCTCCAATAATCCTCGAGTTCTCTTTCATTTTTAGTCGGTTAGTTGGATGTGTGGCACGTAACATTCACATTCATACTCTGGTGGCTTGTTGTATTGATTATTTTTTATTTTTTTAAACTTAACTAGAGCAAAGTCTTTGTTGATCGCTACCACATCTCGCAAGGAATTATTGTCAATTTATGTGGGTTTAAGGTTTATGAACAGATATCTTGTCGGCTGGAGAAGCTTTCTTTTAGAGTACCACCGATTGAAGAAGCAACCACAACTTTAAATCATCAAATAACATAATTTAAATATTATTAAAACCAAAGCTTTTGATACTTTTGCTAATTTCTTTGTACCATATCCTATGCTTCGCACAAGCTCTTGAAAGCATAATATATATATATATATATACATGCTTTATGCAAATCGTGATGACTACGTGAGTAAACCGAACTGCTATGCGAAGTTCAAATCCTTTAGTCGGTAAAGAACTTTATTAGAGGCATTGATCTTCTGCTTCCGCTTTTATTAGGCTGGACTAATATCTAAAGCTCTGCGACCGCTCCGCTCTGCAACTCTCTGTATGTTCCATGATCACCACATTTTTATTTAAAAATTAACTTTTAGCTGTCTATTAATTTGCTAGCTTCGTTTGTTAAGTGATCATGGATTTCAAAAAATTCGTATAGCTTTTGGCTTTTTGCATTTTAAGATTTCCCTGTTAACAGAAATTTTTTTCGAATTCAACAAGAAGATAAATCTTAAATAAAAAATGAATTTTGTAGTCTACGATATTTCTTTATTACAAATTTGTCCACAGTATTAGCAAGTGAAAAAAATATAAACTAATAGTTCATTTGGCATATAATTTCATAATACAATGAACATATTAATTATTATTGTTAAGATAGAAATTTTGGAATCATACATTGTTTTCAAATACAATAAACATATTAATTATTATCGCTAAGTGAATTTTAATTATTATTGCTCAAAATTCTTTTATCTATTAGTTTGTGTTAACTCTTTACAATTCTTATATTCAACAATTCAACTCAACTTTGACAACTATTGTTTTTTGTAATTGTATTAAGTGTGTTTTGGTCTTGATTATAAGCCAACTTATTACTTCATCTTTTTTCCTACTATTTGCGGGTCTCATGTGAGTTCTTACTTATTTTATACTTTTAGCAAAAAGTTAGATAAATTATTCCTAAATAAATACTAAGAAAATTTTTATTGTGTTAACATTTGCTTTTGTCTTCACTCAATCACTCTTGGCCTGTCCCACGCGCTTGGTCCTCACTCAACAAATAACAAATTAAAAGCACTTCAAATTCAACAACTAATTTTTATTTTCAAGGTTTTAGATTAAATTGGCTTATTGTTGGGCTTTTTATTTTTTATTTTTTTAAATGCCAAGGTATTGGTAATAGGATTATATTTAAGGTTATTTTAGTTGTGCTTGAAAAAAAAATGATCAGCGTGTTCAAAATTTTATTTTAGAGAATCAAAACAATTAAATTTTTTATATTATATTAGATTATATATATTTTGGCCAAGTCAGGGGGTTCATTTGAACCCCCTAGGCTATGGCTAGTGCCGCCCATGTCTGTTAATAACTAGTCGTTAGACCACGCAATGCATGAGACGGTTACAATTTTTTGAGTTGATATATATTTTTAAAACTTTTGTTCAGTAAAAAGTTTGGTTCCTTTTCCCCATATAATAAAATCATTAACATAAAGATCTTGCTTCGTGCGGTCTTGTTTTGTCATATTAACTATTTTTGAGTACTTTGTATGAAAAAATATATTATAATTTTGGTTGGAAAATGGAGAGGATAATAAATTTATTTATAAAGGAATTTCTATCATGATATGATGAAATGTTGAACAACTTATATATTGCAAGATGAGAGATAAGCTTCACATGTTAGAAGAAAAAAACTTTCCTGTGCTCTAGTGGATTATTTAAAAGTTTAAGAAAACCATATGTGCGGGTCGCAAATGAGGCCAATGGGCTCAACCCCACTTGGGCTCACAACTTATTTGTTTGTTGGGCTGAATTTCCTACTGTGGGTAGTTCTACAACTAAGGACTCAATGAGATCACTTTTAGGGTGGCTTTGGGACTTGGTGCCCACTTCGGGTTAGAGTTAAGTAGTGGCGCTTGGAGGGCCTTCTCTGAGCCGAACAAAGTTGATGCGCTGTTTAATGATACCTCCGAACATGCTCGGTAAAAAATATGCCGATCATAACTTAGCAGTGAAGCCCGGCACCCCCGAGCTGTGCTAGCGAGGGTTGGGCCGTAGGGTGAATGAGGATTGGGCCCAAAGACCGCGTGTTTTGGTGCGGAGACTTGGAGCTGAGTAGGCCCAACAGTTTGGGCGCCGCACACCATAGTTATAGCAATATCCTAATTTCTATTTGACTTAAACTTGTTTACTCATTCCAAGAAGTCAATTTGTGAATCATTGGCTGAAATTGTGAAAGTTGTGAAAATAAATGATATATAGTTAAATAAAATTAGGAACTTCAAAATTTTGAGAACTTCATGCATTCAAATATGCAAATCATCTTATAAATTTATCTCTCATATCCATTATTTCATGGTCTTCATAATTATATGAAACTCGAATTTTCTATAAAAAGAAATGAATTTTAATTGTATCATATACAAATAATTTGCATTATGAACTTAGTTGCATGATTTTAGAACCTATTATCATCACTTATTGGAATAATATAAAAGATGTTATCAAATTTTTGCGCCTACTTAGTATTTACTAATATTAAGCAACGTAAAATACTAAAATTGTGTGATTAACTCATTCTTTAAAACTGGCTTGCAATAGAAGGGTGCTAAAAAGCTTTATATATACATGTTTAAGCTTACGCTTTTTTTTTTTTTTTTGAGAAAGAAGCTTACACTTAATTTATGTGAGACACTAGAATCATAACGTAAAATGTTTTATATATATATATATATTAATTTGTTAGGAAATAATATTAATGATTATTTATTAGTTGTTTCATGTTTGTAAGGAATTACTATGTTTATAGGTATTAGTTAAGATAGGGATTAGTGTGAGTAGGAACTTGTTGGTATTCCGTATTTGAGTTGTATTTTGATTGTATTGTTAGTGTTAGTGGTCTCCTAGTTTTAGGAGCACGACTATTGGGGCCATAAGTTTAGGAGAAGTGCTCCATTATTTTAGGTTTTTAACGTTATTTTGTTGTATTTAAATAGATGGAGTTATTTTCAATAAAGGATATCAAGAGAATTTTAATAAAGTTGGATCTAAATTTTTCAGCTAAATCCAAAGAGGTTAAGAACTCAGGATTTCCTCAATCAAATCCAATTTTATCCTTTGTATAATTTATTGGTTTATTAGAAGTAATCAAAATTCTATTTCATCTCTAAATATTTCTATTTTCCCTCCCTAAAAATTTTGTACGTATCACATAATACTACAAATCATTAAATTAAATAATTAAAAATAATAATATTTTTTTTTTGGTCATTGTGGACCGAATTGGACTAAATGAACTAAAATGGACTAAAATGGACTAAAGTGGACTGAAAGAACCAAATGGACCGAAGTGGACTGAGTGGGAATGAGAATTTGTGAAGATGTCTATCTGCGAGCTGATCATGATATGTTCTGGTAGTGTCGTAGTTTAACATTGGATCACTTAACCTCATTGCAAACTTGTGGCCTTCTTTATCCTTTAGATTCTAGCCTTATACACTCCATCGATAGCTTTTATTCAGTGACCTCCTTGATAATCTACGCACCATGGTTCAACAGTCTTAATATGGATGGCTATGAAAGTCTCCTTAATTGAGTTAATACTTAACCACCCATTTTTGAAAAGAAGTCGGATTGTAAAAACAAGATCTTAAGAAAGGTTATTAATGTCTGAAATAGGGCATTGATAAACTTGTAATCACATTGATACATGAAAATTAAATAAATAAAAAATCTCAATCAATATTCCTATACAAAAATTTGTTTATACTAGGGGGGAGGGGGAGGTAATGCAATGTCAAAGAAAAACAAAGGTTACTGATGTCTGAAATAGGGCATTGATAAACTTGTAATCACATTGATACATGAAAATTTTTTTTAAAAAAAAATCTCAATCAATATTCCTATACAAAAATTTGTTTATACTAGGGGGGAGGAGGAGGTAATGCAATGTCAAAGAAAAGCAATAGGAACAGTGAACATCTAGTTGGAAAAAAAAATGGGAGGATTCATCATCCAACAAAGAATACAAAGGGGTGCGATTATACAAATACAAAGCACTGGATCCCAGCAAAATATACAAAGAGGAAGATAAAAATAAAAAATAAAAAATCAATCAAGCACATCAAGCAAAATAATAGTGACAAAAAAGGGGGCTAAAAAAGAAAAAAAACAAAGAAGAGACATATAACTACAGTGGGACTGCCGGGTAAAATCAGAAAATTATAAAGAGGATAGCTATTGAGGCAGATCATTTCATGGCATCTCTCCTTTGACAGAATGCATTTTTTGAGTGGCTTCATTGATTCCCAAGCTGGTGGCAAATACATACAGAGAAAAGATCAGTGAAGTCCTCCTCCTCAACCCCCCAAGGCATGTCTAAGTGCTGCTCTTTGCTCGTGTGTCAATCTTGTAGGAAAATTCACCTCGAATTTGATCTTTAAATCACCCCTATTACCAGGCTCTTTTACTATTGGCATTCCCTCTCTGGCAACAAGAAGCTCATAACCAGGGCTCACTATGTTGGTCACTGGAATTGATAGATTACGCCCATCAAGTGTGGTGAAATTTACTGTGGTCCCTCCCAATGCTTCAGCTAAAGACACCTTATGGTTCATAATGAGGTCATTGCCATCTCTTTTGTAAACATCATGGGGTTTCTCATCAATCACAAACACAAGGTCTGCTGGGAGCTGGTTAGGTTGTTCATTCCCTTTGTCCGGGAAAGTAATCTTGGTTCCTTTTTTCCATCCAGGCTTCACATCAATGGTTAATATCTCTGTTTCTGGAACTTGTCGTCTGTAACAAAAAAAATATAGTCAGAGGAGGGGCAAGTTAGCCTGAAAAAAGCAGTTAGTTATGACACTACACAGTCACAATGATAATTTCTGCTACATATGTTGATGGATTAAAATCAACATGATTGCCAATGCCAGCAACTTGACAATTTATCTATGTTCAGATAATCAAGAAATGAAGTATTGCGATCACTAAATGGTAAAAAAAATGTGAATTATCTTCGTTTAAATCTATGTCATTCAAAAAATTTGGGTGGTTGCCTTAATTTCATAATGGATTAGTAGTTTACCATACTGCAGTTAGGGCAGCAGGGTAAAAACTTCAGCACAAGAAGGAATTAACTTGAAGAACTAATTACTTTCATCCATAACCCTGAAAACCATCTTATTAAATCAACAAAAATCTGTATTGAGTTGGTGAAGATTACTATTGGGATAATTACTGTAACCAGATGTGCCTTCTGCAAGTTGATCCTTACTCAAGCAAGGCAATTATTAGAGAAAATGCCATATTACAATTTACAAGGTCACCATTGAGTAAAACCCTGAACATAAGCATATTAATCCAGGTTTTGATGTGGCTCTTAGCTAGGTAACATCACTTGTTCAAATAAAAAAATTTCATATCCATATCTCAAATACTATGATTATAGTGTACCATGGAAGACAGTGCATCGTTGCTAGATCTAATTTAAAACAGCAGTTGCTAAAGCAGCAAAAGCGCGCACACACAACAATAACAACAATGCCAATGACCTTAAGGTCAAGTGACACTTTTTGGTGTTTCCAATTAAGATATCCAGGGTTTCAATCACCAGTCTCCCACTTAAAACGTATCAAACAACAACTACTACTGCTAAGGATAACAACAGTTTGAGAAAAATGCATACCCATTGGCATCAACCACGGTTCTTGAAATCTTCATTTTCCTTGTTGATCCAGAGTAAAGCTCCCTAAGGCTGCATGGCAGTTTGCTCTCCACAGGTGGTGGTTTCTTTGGCATGCTGCCCTCACTATATGTTCGGAAAATATTTTCACTCCCACCAAATCCCCCAAAAATCCCTGAGCCATCTGACTGGAATCTCATAGATCTCCCAGGTCCTCCTGATGAACCAAATCCAAAAGGGCTACTTCCAAAGAATTCCGCAAATATGTCCTCTGCATTCCTAGGGTTAAATCCATTCCCCCCATTGCCATTTCCAGATGAGAAACCACCACTGCCAGGTGGTGGCATATCTTTTAAGCCTTCCTCACCATACTGATCATAAATAGTCTTCTTTTGAGGGTCACTCAATACCTGAAATAACAAAACTTAAGATCAAAATTCCATCCAATCCAACGGCAATGTAATGTTAACTTGGTTAACCTCAAAGAGACATTCATAGATACTGTCATTAAGGAGGGACTTGATGCAAATTGACCTCAAGTAAAATTTAATGCTTCTAATCTCTGTTTGATTGCTGAAAATTTGTAAAAAAAGAAGAAGAAACTTGACTAATATCTAAATCATTTTATTGGTTGATACATGAAATGACAGAAAAATTCAAATCAATTGGGCGTAACACAAACTATTTGGTCTTGTTGAGCTCTCCATTTCTGCATTGAAATGAATTCAACAAAGCCATATATCCCAATGATACTGAATACCAGAAACTCGGTCAATCAATTCTCTCAAGAGCCATGTTTTCTCTTCCCTTCTTTCATCTGAGACACAATCTTGTCTTTCTCACCACCTTGACAAAGATGATTTTGATATTCAACTCTAAACTCTTGCTAAATTGATATAACCTCTAGTCCAACAAATGTGTTCATTTATTTATTTATTATATATATATATATAAATTTTCTGCTATCACTAAGCCATATTACCATTTTCATTTTGGGTATCAGCAACACTAAGATTACCACTATTTTGTTTCTTGACTCTCACATATTCCATACCATTTTTTTGGTGTGTGTGGTTAAGAAAACAACATAAATTAAATGGGACCAAAGGAAAGAAAAAAAAAGAAAAAGAGAAGCTCAAATTGATTTTCTTTCCTTCTTCACAATCACCCAGAAACAAAGCAGGCTTTTAAATAATAATAAAAAACTAAAGAAACAACCTTTGAAAAGAAACATCCAACTGAAAACAGAAACAGAAACAGATGAAAATGAAAGGGAAATATAGAAAGAAAAGAAGAAGAAGAAGAAGAAGGCATTGGATTATTACCTCATAGGCTTCGGATATCTGCTTGAATTTGGCTTCGGCTTCTTTCTTGTTTGTGGGATTCTTGTCAGGATGCCATTTCATTGCCAATTTTCTATAAGCCTTCTTCAGATCATCATCGGTGGCATTTCTGTCCACCTTCAATATGTTGTAGTAATCCACACCCATTTTCTGATCCTCAGATATATAATATATCTATATGTTGTGGATCCAAATCTATCTAATAACTTTTTCAAATCACAAACACCCAGATCATATAAAACACAAACAAAACTCCACCCTTTTTGGCTTTTGCTCTGCTCTCTCTTTTTGTGTCTCCCAATTATTAAATGTCAAAGCTTTTTGAGGTTCCTCCAGAAAAAGAAGCTGCAATGAAAATGGTAAGAGACCAATGTGATTGATAGAATCTTGTTGAACAAGTTTACATGAATGGAAATAGAGAGAATGTGAATGAGTGTTTGGTTTTTGGTGTCATGTGTTTCTTTTTCTTTGATACGTTACTCTTGTAAATAATAATAATAATGTTTCTTTGATGTGAGAGTTTTGGTTTAGATAATGACAATCATTCATGAACCGAGAGCGAGTTGCGGAATTTGTTTGTTTCTGGTGTTTCATGTTTTAACTTTTAAAATAACGTTATAATTTCTGTCCTTGATTTTGCTTTTTTCTTCGTTATTTCTGGCAACCTGTTTCTTTTCTCTGTGACAGCCACATTAACATAGGACAATGGATATCATGAAAATCTCTATTTCTCTTTCAACCGAGGCCCTACAATAATAAGAAAATTAAAATAAATAATAATAACAATAATAATAATAATAATAATAATAAACCCCCCCCCCCCCCCTCCCTCTCTCTCTCTCTCTCTCGGTTTTGGTCTTTTGATACTTGAAATAAGTTCATATTTTTCTAGAAAAATATATTAAATAAAAAGAAAAATGCATTTATTTTTTCATCTATAATTTACTATAGATGATGAGAAACACAGGTATTTGGACAAAAGTAAGATTATATTAAAGACACTTTTGATATGTAGGAATAGAACGACTATTTCTTTGTATCATCGTTCAAGTGTTTGGTTTAAAAAAATGATAATAAAAATTTCCAGAAAAAATATTTTTTTTTATAGATTTTATAATAATATTCATAGATGTAGCAATTTTGAACAAAAAGGAAAATGATATAAGTTATATATTTAGTTAATTTATACGGGCGTAGCTTCTATCCAGTGCTTCCAGTACACTAGACCCACTGCGATTATGACACGTGTTTAAAATTGAATACGTATCATGATTGCAACGGGTCCAATATCACAGAATACTGGATAGAAGCCATACCCTAGTTTGGATGTTAAACAAAACCCAGAGTATAATAATTATATTAGGGTAGATGAAGAAATTTGATTGGAATATTACTCAATTCTATCATCAAGCAATATTGTACTGAATTTGGAAATGCAAATTCAATATTCTATTCTTAAAACAAATGCATAAAAATAGTTAGTCCTTACGTTTTTTGTATTCCTTATAATATCTGTAGGGTCACGATTTTCGGACCAAGCCCAAAATGTATGGGATACTGGCCTAGTAAATCCAGTACAATAAATTTGTAGAGAGTGGGTAGAAGAACTAGGTTTTAGTGAATGGGATAACAGTTATAATGAGTTTCCAAGATAATCAAATAGAAACGAACCAAGTTTGTACAAGAAATTTTGTCCTCGGCACAATTCGAGGAGCTCCTAGTATATATTGGATGATAATGGTTACAGGAATTGTTAAGATTGCTACAGTGCTTTCTCTTCTCCTTCTTCTCCTGATCTTTGGGGTCTCTACTCTTAGTTATACTACATATCTTCCTTCATCTCTACCCTACACGTGGATAGTTGATGGTTTATGCTAATACTTGTCCCATTTGCCCCCTTTAGAAGTCTTCTGAGGTGGTTGTAAGGCTGCAATAATACTGTGCAGAGGTTACTTCCTCATTAATGCGGCCAAGGAGTTAGCTGGGGTGCTTTCAATGCGGTGACAACAGCTTTTCCTAAGATATTTTTAGATTCTTCTCTGTCTTTTGTTCCTACAATGCTTATCCATATTTCCAGAACTTCATGGATCACACCTCTAGATGGCAGACATCCTTTACGGACCTCGGCCTTGGCTAGCCGAGGACAAATTCATCCTCGGCATAGACTCCTAAGCCATTATGTTCAATATTGTCTTCCTTATTCACTAGCATGGGTTTTCTTGGCTATACTTACCCATCCTCGAACGGCCCTTTATCCTCGGCTTGGGCCTTAAGCCCAAAACCCAATTGTATGATCTAGGCCTATGACCCCACAATATCCATTCTTATTCTCAAGTAATCAACGTACCAAATTTGCCCTAATTGTTTACACGATGAAACAACATAATGCAAGATGCACATTTCTTGTTTATTTATTTACTTGTTTGTTTGTTTTTTAAAGAACACATTTCTTATTAATGCACAATTACAAGAATTCATAACTTTACCGTTGCCTTAAATACCACATAAGAAAATCAGATTTTATCAGAAAGGTTGAAGGAGCATCCTACATTGACTTCGTGCCATGCACTGTTTCAATTATTTTGCACATTTGATGAGAGTAAGAGAATATTTTTTGTTAATAAAAAATGGGAAAGCATTGGACGAAAATTGATTTTAGCCAATATTTAACATAACAAAAGGCTATTTTCCATAACCAAACAACTTTAAAAATACAACACATTTTACATGCAACAAGACCATGTCTATGTACCTGCCTCCTGCAGAAACACTGTAGGCATTCTCTAAATGATCACTGTGCTTCATATTAAAATCAACATACTGATTTTACTCAAGTCAGCATTAAAGTGCTACTACCAATAAAAGGGCAAATCTATGTTGTCCAAAGGTTTCCTTAGACATCAATATCAGTGTCAATTCAATAAGCATAATGTAGATTTAGCTCCGTGAAAGAGGATAGAAGAAAAAATTGAAGAGTGGACTCATCTTCATGAGGTTTTATTCCAAACATAAGGCTGAAAAAAAGAAATTCTAGGCTGTTTAAGAAATGCACTTGTTAATTATTGATGGAGGTTCTCTAGGTGCATGTGTATATGGTGAATGAGAATATCTGCAGCAGAAGAGAAGTGATGATTAGCCATGACACAGCAAATGATTGGAAACTCAATCCAATAGTCATATAGAGGACTGACCAGATTCTGCTCAAGTTGTTGTGGAATAATGGCTCTCACAGGCCACTCTGGCTTTTTCCAGTCTCCTAGTATCATGTACTTCATTGGTTCACGAGTCATTCCTGCCATTCAAACATATTGCTGCTTAAAATCAAACCACTTAGTCAAATAATAGAACAACTTTAACATCCGCGGCAAGTATCATGCCAGTTTCATGATGCAGTGGAAAACGCAATGCAGATGAGACTGTGTCAGCATATATACTTCAGAGTAGACAAAAGAACAGAAATTGATAAACGGGGAGAGAAAAGGGGGGGGGGGTGCGAACTTTAAGTGGAAGCAACTAAACCAAGCATGAAAAAAGATAAAAAAAATTCAAGCTATATTAAATAAGCTAAGAATCTGACTTTCAAACTAAAATAAGGTGCCAGACCAGTGATCCTGATTACCTGCTTGCTAAGTGTGAGATACACTCCATTAAATATTTACGAGCAACAGAGAATTGCAGCCACGAGAAGAATAATTACTTGAATATATAATTATATATAAAGAGATGGAATTACCATGTAGTCACTACATACCCCAATTTCAACAGTTTGGAACCCCACAAGGTAGTCATTACATTCTGCACATATAGCTGTGCAGCAATTTCTTTGCGAGGGAGTGATACAATGCCCTCCATTTTGTTCCATCCACAAAAGACATCCATGCGTGCTCAAGGCTGTGGAACTCTTTCAGTTCAGTATCTGCTTTCATGCCTTCAGAAATGTACAGTTGATAAAAATTTGAATTTAACAACTCCATTTAGTAAATCCAACACAAATATAAAAAAAAATTTAAAAAAAAATGGAAGCAGGGATGAGTGTGCAAGGAAAGAGAGATTCGGTTTTGGTGAGCACAAGATTAACAGTTCCATCGTGCATCCAAAGATTCAAGTGCAACTTCCAAGCTGATTGATAAGAGAATCATACATTCATACCCCTTTACAGATGGCATAACCAAGCAAAAAATTCAATAACGTTTTTTTCCAAATCCTGTCCTACTTTGCTACTTATTTTATACCAGTCAATGCTGTCTACCTCTTACTAACTTTGAAAAAATGTATCGTAATCCAAACTATATCAGTGAAAACGTACACCTTTTACCATTAATGTCATAGTAGGAAAAATTGAATTGGTGCTTGGTAAACCTATCCTGAGACTATAGTATATACGGGACCTCAAATAGTAATTCAAATGTCAAAAGGATGTGACAAACAATCATACTTGAGACAAGTTTATCCAGAAAACTTTTAGGACCTGTTTGGATTGAAGGGGGAGGGAGGTGAAGTGGAGGGGAGTAGAGTAGAGTAGAGTAGAATTGGCCAGAGATAGGCTAATTCCTAGCCAACTCTACTCTACTCCCCTCTACTCCCTCTCTCTCTGTCCCTCAATCCAAATGGACCCTTGAACATATATATTTACATCACATATATTGCTTAAGCTATATGGACATTTGGGTCCATGAATGGCACAAGTTGAACGAAAAAATTGAGGGAAAGAATTGTAAGAATGAACGTGGAATGTTAAAAATTGTCTCTTGGTGTTCAAATCTGAAAAATTAAGAGATATATATATATATATATAGATATAAAACATATGCAACAAGGATCCTGCATACCTGACTACAGGTTTGATTTTCATGGAAATTCAGAAGATGTGGGTGTAGCAAGCTCCAAGACTCCAAATCAATTAACTTGTTATCACTCCATGCTGAGTCTCTTTTATCACAAGCCCTAGAACTTTCGCAAACTTTGGATATTTCTTCATCCAACCTTTTGACATTGCTTGGTTAAGAATTTCAAAAGTTACCTCATTAGGTTGACACCCTTCCATTACAATAGTTTTCAATAATGAAATGATATCACAAACCTTATCGATCTTAAACATCGCCCCCAGTAGGGTGTTGTAAATTGTAATACTTGGAGTAAGCCCATTCCCTAGCATCTGATCCCTAAGCTGGAGAGCAATTGTTATCTTCCCTTCCCTACAAAGGCCACCAATTAAAGACCCATAGGTATAAACATCTGGTTTTAGACCCTGGCTGTACATGTCCCTAAACAATTGGCCCACCAGCATGTTATTACCCTCCCTTATGGAAGAATGTATAAGAATATTATATGTTGTTGTATCGGGTACACACCCAGTGTTCCTAAGATATTTGAAAGTCTGGTGGGCAGTTCCTAGTAACCCATTCTTGCAAAGTTTGTCCAAAAGCAAATTAAAAGTAATTATTGTGAGTTGAGGGCCATTACACATCATGTGTTCCACTAAATTCAAACATTCTGAAAATTTTCCCACTGTACAGAAATACTGAATCAGGCATGTTAAACTGACAACATTAAGCTCAACCCCTTCACACTCCATTCGAAACACAATCCTCTGTATCATTGAAGAGTTTCCTCGTTTGCATGCTGCAGACAAAATTGTATTGAAGGAAACTACATCTGGCCCATTTGTTACCCACTCAAAACTGTCCAAGAGCTCCAAAGCTTCTTCAATACTATTCTCCCTACAAAAACCTTTTAGAATTGTGTTATAAGACACACTACTTGGAATTAAACCACCTTCTCTCATACCTCTCAACAAAGATAATGCCTCTCTAGATCTATTCTCACAACATAAACAATTTAAGTATATATTATAAACAGCAACATCCAGACCACATCCCCTTGAAATCACATCAAGCAATATTTTTTGAGCAATTCCTATTTTGCCTACTTTTAACATGCCTCCAACAAAGGCAGAAAATGTATATGGATTGGGTGAAAACCCTTTTTGATCAATCACCTGAATGAGCTCAGAAATTTCCCCCACTCTATCTTGATGACAAAGTTCTCGGAGAATTACATTATACGTAATCAAGTCTGGGTCACACCCTTCCCTTTCCATCCTACCAAAGTATTCCAGCGCCTCCTCAAACCTCCCAGCATCGCAAAGAAACTTAATTATTATAGTGTATGTTCTGACATTTGGCTTACAACCATCACTTTGCATTACATCTAAACAATGCAAAAGATCTTCCTCTAAACCTTCTCTACCAAAACCACATATTAAAGCAGAATAAGAGCACACATTCTGAATGACACCCTTCTTCTTCATCAAACAAAACAATGCCAAAGCTGTACAAATCTGACCAGACTTACACAAAGCCCAAAGAATGAGATTATAACTATATACACTACAAAAATAGCCTTTGCCCCAAAGAACAGAGAACGCAGAATATGCCACTCGAATCCTCCCAGCTTTGATGAGCATAGAAATCAAAAGGTTCAAGGTGGGTTCAGTTGGGAAATACTCCAACCTCAACATCAAATCAAATATACCAAGTGAATCATCCAAACTTCCCACTCCAAGTGATTTTTTCAACATTTTTGATAACAAACTAAACGATGGCACAAATCCACTTCCACACATCTCTTTGGCAATAAAAAACGCGTCTTTCAAATTACCAAGAGATAGCATCCCATTAAGAAGCGTATTGAAAGTAGACGCATTAGGGGCCGGCCCAAATCTTTTCATCCCAACATAAACTTCAACCAAAACTTCCAACAACACATTCCGCGACTTCAAATGGCAGTACATCAAAGCATTATAATCATACACGGTAGGTTTTCCAGGTACATTTCTCATTGAATTCAGAGTTTCCAGAGCTTTTCTAAAGTGACCTGAGATGGCATAATTCTGCATTCTACTCTGTAATTTGGCGTAATTAAAATCATGGGTATTACTCTCTTCGGCAAATTCTACAGCTCTAAGAGCACAAGATGAAGAAAAACTGAGGAGGAAACGCACAGTTTTGCCAATTCTGCAGCAATAACCAACTCTAGGAATTGTACAAAGAAGCATTGCAGGGTAAAGAAAAAGGTGAAGCTTTTGAAGCAAAATAACCTGAAAGATAAAGGGATTGAAGTAGAATTGCATTTAGTGAAGCCTAAGAGTTAAGTTTGGTCTCAGAGAGTGTATATATAAATCAAATAAAAAGATTTTAACTTTATGTAGCATGAACCAAAGAAAAAAAAAATGAAAAATTTGATGTTTCCTTTGGTTACCTTTTCTGGGCAACCAAACGGAGCATGACTCCTATGGGAGAAGGAAAAGATGAGATAAGAGCGGTGATGAATGTTTGAGGCTTCTGAAGGATGCATAAACCCTAGCCATGACCTGCCATTGAGCATGAATGAAAGTAAGAACAAGAGGTTTACCGGGCAGTAAAACGGTGTCGTTAAGGACATACCTTGAACTTGAACAAGCTATGTTTTTACCTTTTCAAATTTCAGCCACGTGGCTTCTTGAAGAGCGAGATGTTTTTGAGTCTATATATGGGTAACCCAAATCGCTGTAGCTCTCCACTTTGAAACTGTTCTTCTTGCCTCCAATTCCACGTTCAAAACCCAAACAACCCGCGTCCCACGTTGTTTTAGTTTATGCTGCTTGTCCGGGTCCTGTACTCTTTGTGTTATTGTATATTTTTTTAAGATATTGTTGCATACTTGCATTATTTTCACTTTCACACCACTTTTTTATATAATCATTATAAAAAAGAAAAAAAAAATGGTAGATGTGGTCTTTGCCTCATCCACTTAAACTCAAATTTGACATGGTGTGAGACCATTCGAGTAATAGTGAAACTTGTCACTACTCAAACTCACAATTTCAAACTCGTAAGGTAATAGAACAAAAGGTAGGTGTGGTCTTTGCTATCACCACTTAAACTCAAATTTAACTTGGTGTGAGACCATCTGAGCAATAATAGGACTTGTTACTACTTGAATCTACAATTTCAAACTCGCAAGGTGATGAGATATAAGGTAGATGTGGTCTTTGCCACTACCACTAAACTCAAATTTGACTTGGTGTGAGACCATCCAAGCAATAATGAGACTTGTCATTACTCAACCCCACAATTTTAAACTCGCAAGTAATGGGACATAAGAGCTTTCTCCAATAAACCTTTCTTTTTATTTAACAATGATGAAGATTTCATGGCAAATCGGTCTAGTGCATTTGTTGGAATTGAAACGCATCAATACACATTTTGACAAGGAAACACATTTGTTGGAATTGAAACACATCAATTCACATTTTGACAAGATGTGCACATTTCTTGAAATTGGTCTGCCTAGTGCATTTGTTGGAATTGAAATGCATCAATACACATTTGTATTTTGACAAGATGTGCACATTTGTTGGGAATTGAAACAAATCAATACACATTTCTTGACAAGATGTGCACATTTCGTTTTAAAAACCAAGCCGGTAGAAAGAGTGAGAAATGTTATAAGCACAATAGTTTTCAACTTTTCAAAACAGTTGAGTTGACAATTTGTACAGGTTTTTACCTAGGTCTTTTTTACTAATAATATCTTGCTACATTTTAGTGAACTTTTTTGTAACTCTAAAATTATTGAATCATTTTAGAGATGTCAGTAATTCGGAATGGTAAAAGTGATAAAGCCCGTCAGCTATCAGCCATGATAGCCTAGGTGAATAGGCGACTGATCTAAACATCATAAATCAAAAGGTTGGAAATTGCGCTATATTTCATCACAAAACAATACACAAGCTTAAAGCATCACGCGTTCAAATCTTCAGGTGACATTACTAATGTCACATTAGAATGATACCCGCTTACACAGCATCTACCCAACCAAGACAAGAGCACAAAGAAGGAAAGCAAAACAGCAAAGATGACTTTCATTTTGAAAAGAAAAAACTGCAATCCGCATAATAACTGCACAGGGGGATTCTGACCCATCAAACAAAAACAATGAGCCTTTGAAAGAAAAGAGAAGGGTGAATCAAGCAGCTGAGAACTATACAACGATAATGACTGATGTCTCCATCTCTTAGGAAGATCCCCTATTTATATATTTCTTATCCACAAGACCAACCATGCCTTGCCAAACAATTGGATTTGTTGTTTGCAAAATCAATCAGGAGATAATCTTGATGAGCCTTAGGAGCTGGATGAAGCAGCACTGGCTTTGCCCTCTACGGTCTTCAGTTTCAGTGATGCACAATCAGCTGAAGATCCAAATTCTGAAACATCGCCAATGTCCAGAGTGTCTGGAAGACTTTCAGAAGACTCAACAGTGTAACACTGTAAGCAGAAGATAATACTTCTTAGAAAGATGACTGTAAAAGCATAAGATATTACAATATGAATAAAGCTCACAATAATAATGAAGGTAAACACTTAATATGTAAGTCAGACTTCTGAGAGAGATTATTCCAAAACAACAACCAAGCCTTAAGACATAAAGTGAAATAGAACACACAATCTTACTTTCTAAGACATCGTAGCTTGATAATAATAGCATATTGAGTATGTCTAAGCCGTCAACAAGATGAATACATCCACATAAGTAATGATTTCCATTTAAGCATGTGATTTGAAGGGAGCATATGACTAACTCATGGTAATACTTCTAATGACTAGTTAATGGCTACTAGAAAGATATTGCTAGTCTTTATATGTCCAGAAAATAAAGCATATGATTAGAACTCCTATTAGATTTATTTTGGCCTATTAGTCATGGGCATGGCGCCAAGTGATGGATCTCTTTTGCCTTCTCTTGAATCCAGAACCATAAACAAAAACTAATAAGATAATAGTAGCTGGCTATAGTCACACCACACTGTAGTATCAGGGAAGTTATTAAGTTGTTCAAGTTTTCCAATATTAAATATATATAGGCCAGCACTGTTCATACTGTGATTGTGGTGCCAGAATCTGAAGTGGAAACGTTGGTAAAGAACTGAACCAGCCCCGAAGACAAAAAAATAAAATAAAAGAAAGAAATAGTAATCTACTTCAATCACCTATCACCTAATCAATGTTATGAATGTTATTTAGAAACTTCAAAATTAAAGAGTTTACTTGTACACCTCAAGTTGGTTCAGCATGTCAACAGTGGCTTCTAGGTCACCTCTGTTTGCAGCATAAACATCAGTAAGGGACTGATCAGATATACCAGGAAATGACATCTGAAGATATTCCAAATCAATGTCAAATTCATCTAGCATCTGCTTATCTGCAGCTTGATTTACATTTTGAGGTGATGAACCATAACCATATGCATGGTGGCTCTTCACTGCAGACCCCACTTCAGGAATGGGGGCTTTTTCAGTTCCATGAGCATTGGAGTCATAATAAGCTCTGTAATGGAGTTGCTCAGGGGTTACAAACCGGGAAGACTCATTGCCGCTCCTAGAGTTTTTTGCTGTCTCAAAAGTTCTACCATTTGCATTTCTTTTGGAAAGTGGAATGTACGATGCTGCATATGGATTCAGGGAAGATACTCCTTGCTTCATTGCTTCAGTTCATCAAAAAAGATCACCGTTCCCTTGAAAATATTTTATGAAAAGAAAATCCATATAGACACCATACAGCACAACAATAAATAAACTTCAACGAAACAAAAATTCAAAGTTTTAAGCCATAACAAATTGTATACATTATAGATTCACTGTAAGTGCAAAGAAATTCAAGTAATCATGAAAGTACTCGAACGGACATTAGCATGTCATCCAATCATGTAGTTAACAAATTTAAAACCATCTTTCAACTAGAAAATTCAGAAAAGCTTGAATAAGAACTTGCAATTTCTAAAATATTCATGAAAATTATACTTCATTAGAAGACATTTAGATTTGAAACCTACAGTCCGATCCAGGATGATTGCTAAAGCCAAGACACCAATCGATTTCAGAATTTGAAACCAAGTTCGTTATTTGATGACAAAAGACTTTACCGGTTGAACTAATTAGAATGCATGTAATTACAATAGTTCATGTCCATAAACTTCTCAATTGCATGCATGAATTGTACCAGATTCCTAATCAAATCAAATATTGGTTTCATCAAATTCCTAAGCTATTGATCATAGACCCAATTGAATCCCCACAACAAAAAGTGATCTTGCACAGCACATTATATCAGATCGCAGAAACAAACACCAACACCCCAATTAAGAACTTGATAATACTAAGCTTAAAAAAATGTTTGAATTGATTATCCATGTTTGAATTTCTTAAATCTTCTTCATTTTTTAAATCAATTTTTTTTTTTTCAAGTAATGAATAGCAATCCAATAATATAATTAAATGTAACACTAAAAAAAAAAAAAAATCATAATTGGAAAAAATAGTGATCGGAACTCACCGAGGAGAAATCGAAATTGGGAACGAAACCCTAAATTTGTTGAGATGAGAAATCAAACAGTACAAAGCGAATGAATGAAAGAAAGAAAGAAAAAATTGTGATTGAGAGAGAAAGTAAAAGGTATATACTATGCTAGTATGTTGTACTATATAAAAGTATATACTTATTGGGATTTGGGACACCCTACTTTTGCGGTCAAATGAAAAAGATCAGAACTCACTCGCTTACTGGGAAGGTGTTTGTGACACGAACGGTGGCTTTATTAGGCTTTTTATTTATGGAAACAAAGTTTAAGTTAGAATGAAATATTTTTAGAAACTTTATTAATGGATATTAGCCTTAGCACACACTGTTCGCGTAAGCAATGATTTTTATTTTTTATTATTATTTTTATTTTATACACACTGTTCGCGTAAGCAATGATTTTTATTTTTTATTATTTTTTTTATTTTATAAATTATTTAGAAGTGCTATTTCTACGATAGTTTTATAATTCTTTCTCAATAAATTATAAGTTGTAAGTTGTTATTAGTTATAATTTAAATTCTTTTTTTAGCTTACTTGTAATAACTAATAATGACTTATCACTTATAATTTATTGTGAAAATATTATTGACATAAATTTTTTTTTTTCTAATTTAGTGTTATAATTTTATATTAACTTATCTCTTTTAAATTTTAACACCACAAAATTCACATTAACCTTTGATTGCAAAAAATAACACTTTTCCAAGGTTCCACCCAAATTGTAAAGATGTATACATCGAGTTCTTGCAAAGGAAATAAATGAATATACAAAACTAAATCAACATGTACCTAAATATAAACACACTCACATTGGTGTTAATGATTCCTCTTCTACAATTGACTTTAGAACTGTCAATGTAGAAGAGAACTATACACTTTCAACTAATTAAATGACGAAGATAATAATTTGCCCAAACATACCCCAAATCCTCACAGTCTCATATTTACTCCTTGTATAAGAAACATACCTTTTTGAAAAGAAAAATGGTAATGAATAGGGCTGTCCAAATCCATCTGAAGACCCAACCCACCCAAAGAAACTGACTGGATTTGATCTGACGTCGGCCGACTCGACTACTCAATGGCGGGCCTTCACCACAAGAAACCGACTCCGGCGAGTCGGCTTTGGTTTCCCTCCCCCAAAACCAGAAAACCTCGAACCAGTTGACGTACTAAGAATTTCCAGCGGAAAATTTCGAGATTCCAGTGAAAAATACCCAAATTCTAGCGAAATTTTCTAGATCCGAGCAAAAAAAAAAAAAAAAAAAAACCCAAATTTCGGTGAGATATCAGGTAGATTCGATGAGATTTCAATGAGATCCGATGAAATCTCATCAAATCCAGTGATATTTCAATTAGATCTGGCGAAATCTCACCATTTTCTCAAAACTTTAACTCCGACTGACCCATCTACCACCCGTTGAAGGTCTAATTCGCTCGATCTGACCAGTCTCTCGATCAGCGGTGGGTTGATGGCTACTCCAGGGGTGGGTTAAGCCCAAACCTGATCCAACCCGACCCATGGACAACCCTAGTAATGAAGTAAGAAAAAAATTGTGGAGATCAAAGAAACTGTGTAAATAAACTTGAGAAAGAGATTAAAAAAAAAAAAAGATTTAAAAAAAGCGTTTTATTAAAAAATTATGGAAACAAAAATACACAAACTAAAAAAATTAATAATATCAGCAATGTCAAAGGAAACAAACCTTATTGAATTTGAAGATGGTGATGAAGTGAGTGAAAAGTTGGTGCAATCCAAAGGCCTATGCAAAGAAACTGAAAAGAGACGCATATGATGTGTACTAATTTTTAGGAAAACATGTATCAAATGTGTGTGAGTTATCTAAATAAGGACTGTGTATACTAATTTTTAGGAAAAAAAATGTGTCAAACTTTTAAAAATTTGATGATAGTTGTGCGGCCTTTTCATTTTGGAAATAAAAAAAAAAAAAAAGAAAAAAAAAAAAAGGAGGAAGANGAAACCTACAGTCCGATCCAGGATGATTGCTAAAGCCAAGACACCAATCGATTTCAGAATTTGAAACCAAGTTCGTTATTTGATGACAAAAGACTTTACCGGTTGAACTAATTAGAATGCATGTAATTACAATAGTTCATGTCCATAAACTTCTCAATTGCATGCATGAATTGTACCAGATTCCTAATCAAATCAAATATTGGTTTCATCAAATTCCTAAGCTATTGATCATAGACCCAATTGAATCCCCACAACAAAAAGTGATCTTGCACAGCACATTATATCAGATCGCAGAAACAAACACCAACACCCCAATTAAGAACTTGATAATACTAAGCTTAAAAAAATGTTTGAATTGATTATCCATGTTTGAATTTCTTAAATCTTCTTCATTTTTTAAATCAATTTTTTTTTTTTCAAGTAATGAATAGCAATCCAATAATATAATTAAATGTAACACTAAAAAAAAAAAAAAATCATAATTGGAAAAAATAGTGATCGGAACTCACCGAGGAGAAATCGAAATTGGGAACGAAACCCTAAATTTGTTGAGATGAGAAATCAAACAGTACAAAGCGAATGAATGAAAGAAAGAAAGAAAAAATTGTGATTGAGAGAGAAAGTAAAAGGTATATACTATGCTAGTATGTTGTACTATATAAAAGTATATACTTATTGGGATTTGGGACACCCTACTTTTGCGGTCAAATGAAAAAGATCAGAACTCACTCGCTTACTGGGAAGGTGTTTGTGACACGAACGGTGGCTTTATTAGGCTTTTTATTTATGGAAACAAAGTTTAAGTTAGAATGAAATATTTTTAGAAACTTTATTAATGGATATTAGCCTTAGCACACACTGTTCGCGTAAGCAATGATTTTTATTTTTTATTATTATTTTTATTTTATACACACTGTTCGCGTAAGCAATGATTTTTATTTTTTATTATTTTTTTTATTTTATAAATTATTTAGAAGTGCTATTTCTACGATAGTTTTATAATTCTTTCTCAATAAATTATAAGTTGTAAGTTGTTATTAGTTATAATTTAAATTCTTTTTTTAGCTTACTTGTAATAACTAATAATGACTTATCACTTATAATTTATTGTGAAAATATTATTGACATAAATTTTTTTTTTTCTAATTTAGTGTTATAATTTTATATTAACTTATCTCTTTTAAATTTTAACACCACAAAATTCACATTAACCTTTGATTGCAAAAAATAACACTTTTCCAAGGTTCCACCCAAATTGTAAAGATGTATACATCGAGTTCTTGCAAAGGAAATAAATGAATATACAAAACTAAATCAACATGTACCTAAATATAAACACACTCACATTGGTGTTAATGATTCCTCTTCTACAATTGACTTTAGAACTGTCAATGTAGAAGAGAACTATACACTTTCAACTAATTAAATGACGAAGATAATAATTTGCCCAAACATACCCCAAATCCTCACAGTCTCATATTTACTCCTTGTATAAGAAACATACCTTTTTGAAAAGAAAAATGGTAATGAATAGGGCTGTCCAAATCCATCTGAAGACCCAACCCACCCAAAGAAACTGACTGGATTTGATCTGACGTCGGCCGACTCGACTACTCAATGGCGGGCCTTCACCACAAGAAACCGACTCCGGCGAGTCGGCTTTGGTTTCCCTCCCCCAAAACCAGAAAACCTCGAACCAGTTGACGTACTAAGAATTTCCAGCGGAAAATTTCGAGATTCCAGTGAAAAATACCCAAATTCTAGCGAAATTTTCTAGATCCGAGCAAAAAAAAAAAAAAAAAAAAACCCAAATTTCGGTGAGATATCAGGTAGATTCGATGAGATTTCAATGAGATCCGATGAAATCTCATCAAATCCAGTGATATTTCAATTAGATCTGGCGAAATCTCACCATTTTCTCAAAACTTTAACTCCGACTGACCCATCTACCACCCGTTGAAGGTCTAATTCGCTCGATCTGACCAGTCTCTCGATCAGCGGTGGGTTGATGGCTACTCCAGGGGTGGGTTAAGCCCAAACCTGATCCAACCCGACCCATGGACAACCCTAGTAATGAAGTAAGAAAAAAATTGTGGAGATCAAAGAAACTGTGTAAATAAACTTGAGAAAGAGATTAAAAAAAAAAAAAGATTTAAAAAAAGCGTTTTATTAAAAAATTATGGAAACAAAAATACACAAACTAAAAAAATTAATAATATCAGCAATGTCAAAGGAAACAAACCTTATTGAATTTGAAGATGGTGATGAAGTGAGTGAAAAGTTGGTGCAATCCAAAGGCCTATGCAAAGAAACTGAAAAGAGACGCAGATGATGTGTACTAATTTTTAGGAAAACATGTATCAAATGTGTGTGAGTTATCTAAATAAGGACTGTGTATACTAATTTTTAGGAAAAAATATGTATCAAACTTTTAAAAATTTGATGATAGTTGTGCAGCCTTTTCATTTTGAAAATAAGAAAAAGGGAAAAAAGAAAAGAAAAGAAAAGGAGGAAGAGAACTTATATTTCAATATTAAAAATGGGAGATACAAAAGAGGCTAAAATATAGGATATTGAAAATGAGTAGTTTTATGTGGGAGTTAAACATATATATTTACCGGATTGTACTTAAGTTTTGTTTCTATTTAAACTTAGATTGAGGATGCATTTTTGAACCACATAAATGAAAAACCGAAATAAGAGAAACCCCTTAAATAGCAGTATAGACAGGAAATTTTTTTTTACAATTTTTCATATTTTCTATAAAAGTAGTATCAATTGTTTTAAAAAAAATATTTCATTAACAAATGCAATCGAGATTCCAGTGAAAAATACCTAGATTCTAGCGAAATTTTCTAGATCCGAGCGAAAAAAAAAAAAAAAAAACCCCAAATTTCGATGACATATTAGGTAGATTCAGTGAGATTTCGATGAGATCTGATGATATCTCATCAAATTCGGTGATATTTCAACTAAATCTGGCAAAATCTCACCATTTTCTCAAAACTCTAACTTCGACCGACCCATCTGCCACCCGTTGAAGGTCTGATTCGCTCGATCTAACCAGTCTCTCAGTCAGCGGTGGGTTGATGGCTACTCCAGGGGTGGGTTAAGCCCAAACCTGATCCAACCCGACCCATGGACAGTCCTATTAATGAAGTAAGAAAAAAATTGTGGAGATCAAAAAAAAAAAAATGTAAATAAACTTGAGAAAGAGATAATAAAAAAAAAAGATTTAAAAAAGCGTGAGATTATTAAAAAATTATGGAAACAAAAATACACAAACTAAAAAAATTAATAATATCAACAATGTCAAAGGAAACAAACCTTATTGAATTTGAAGATGGTGATGAAGTGAGTGAAAAGTTGGTGCAATCCAAAGGCCTATGCAAAGAAACTGAAAAGAGACGCAGATGATGTGTACTAATTTTTAGGAAAACATGTATCAAATGTGTGTGAGTTATCTAAATAAGGACTGTGTATACTAATTTTTAGGAAAAAATATGTATCAAACTTTTAAAAATTTGATGATAGTTGTGCAGCCTTTTCATTTTGAAAATAAGAAAAAGGGAAAAAAGAAAAGAAAAGAAAAGGAGGAAGAGAACTTATATTTCAATATTAAAAATGGGAGATACAAAAGAGGCTAAAATATAGGATATTGAAAATGAGTAGTTTTATGTGGGAGTTAAACATATATATTTACCGGATTGTACTTAAGTTTTGTCTCTATTTAAACTTAGATTGAGGATATATTTTTGAACCACATAAATGAAAAACCGAAATAAGGGAAACCTCTTAAATAGTAGTATAGATAGGAAAAAAATTTTTTACAATTTTTTATATTTTCCATAAAAGTAGTATCAATTTTTTTAAAAAAAAATATTTCATTAATAAATGCCATCTAGAACCATTTATTTGTTCATAAAAAGTACCATTTTTTATTTATTTAAAGTGATTTATTAGTGTTTTTATTTTTTAATAGATTTTTTAATTTTTTTTAATAGTTATGAAAGGTGGACTATGGACAATTTATATTCTATGTCTCTGTTAAGAATATTAGGAGGTGTCAATTAAAGTGCAAAACTCTTGTGATGCTTTATTATTGTTAGTATTATTATCAAGGGTTATGCTAATGAGTGCCCTTAGGGCCCTCATTAATAATTCATTTTAAAAAAATTTTGATATCACTTTTATGGAAAATGAAAAAAACTGTCAAAATATTAATTTTTTTTTCATTTCCCATAAAAATTTTCTTTAAATTGATTATTAACCAGTGTTCTAAGGACACTCGTTAGCATTTTCTTATTACTAATTACTAATTTGTTGGTCACATAGATAATATACAAGTATTTGTTCTAGTTCGTTCGAGACAAAGGATAGTGAGTTTAAAATTTAATGAAGTTGAAAATATATTGTAAACTCGAAGATCACTAATAGGTTTGTATAGAGTAAAATAGTATTTAAAAAAAGAAAAAAAAAAAAAAAAACAAACAAACAAACAAAGAGTGAAATAGTCTTCTCAAATATTACACTTCTTTATATAAAAAAAAAAAAGAAAAAAAAAGAAAAAGAAAAGCATTTGCTCTTGTTTGGCCACTGGTCACAAATGTTTCCGGTTTGGATTATCTTATCTAGAATGAGTTTAACCGTTAGCCGTTGGTTTACCAGGGTAAATATTCGTTGTTCGAGTTAGAGAGAAGATGACGAGTCTTGGAACTTTCGACTGACATGACATGGCAGCATTTTATTGGTCAGTTTAATCCTACGTTACAAACTGCAGATGATAAATCCAAACCAAACCATATCTATTAATGTATCTTCTCACTTCTCAAAGCGCAAAAAGTAGCATAGTTTTAGAGATTGTATGTATGTAGTTGGGTTCCTAGTACAAAATCCAAGTAGATGAGCAGCTGAGGAGCTCAAAGAGTCGGTAAAGACACCAGAAGAAGAACTACCAGAAAGTAACAATGCTTCTTCTCTCTCCCTCTCCTTCTCTCTCCACACCCACCCACCCTTTTCTTGTTAAACACAACCTCTGCTCCAGGTTCTCTCTCTCTCTCTCTCTCTCTCTCTGAGTTTCTCTTTTTTGGTATATATGTATGTGTGAATTTGTTTATGCATGCATGTCTTTCCCTCTCCAAGATTTTTTTTTTTTTTTTTTTTGGGTCTAATGCTGTGTTGTTTGTTGGCAATCAGAGACCTGACCAGAACTATTGTAAATCACAAGAAATGTAGAATACATGACAAATTCCAACCATGTGCATTTGCTACTTCAGAACCCACTTCCCAAAATGGGTTTTGCAGAAGGGATTTGGTGCTCTTCGGCCTATCTTCCTCATTCTCTTTAATCTTTCCAACTTTAGGTAATTTGCACCTGTTCACCTTTATTTTTTGGTTAAAGCTAGGCTCTGTGTTTGCTTTTATTTTAGATTCTTTGTACACTTTGAAAAAACAAAAACATTTGAGGGAAATTAGAGTTTCGATGGGCAAATGGGTGGATATTCTTATGTAGTAATGACTTTGGAAATGGATTTTTTATTCATTTCTTCTTCTGTACATTCTAAATTATTTTCATTTGTCAAAATTTCAAAGAGTTTAAATGGATTTAAAATTCATTTAACTAAGCCTCTCTTGCAGGTTCTCTTGCTGAGGAAGAGTTGAAAACGGCTCCACTAGTTGATGAAATAAATTCCTATTCATATTTGTACCCAGTGGAGTTGCCATCCAAGAAGTTCCTCTTCAAATGGTAGGCCTTCTGCATAAATAAATAAATTTTTTGAAGGCTTTTCATTTAAAACAGAAGGGAAAATCATGCAATTTTTTTTTTTTTGATGCTGGAAAATATTTTCATTATGAATCAGCTAATTGTTCCTAAGCATCTAAGGATGTGTTGCAACACATCTTTTTCAATGCTTTATAGATTAGAGAAGATTGGATTCTAGATATGAAAACTTTCACAAGTCCGTCTCATATTCGAACCATTTAAAATATATAACCGTTTCTATGTTTCGTAAAACATTTTGAAAACCATATACTTTAAATTCACCAAAGCATTCAATTTTTTCTTTGTTTACAATCGGGATTTTTCTGTTCAGAACCTCTAGGATAGTCTTTCCCAAAATTAAAATGTCTTGATTCTTGAAATAATTTATGTAAAAGCAGGCTACTTCTCTTTTTTTATTTGATAATTCCATGGTTGGGGGTGGGGGATTTGAACCCTAGATGTCTCCGTTGGAAACATTAGGAAGTGTCAGCTAAGTTACAAGGCTTTGGCAGTA